>NC_134484.1:74287390-74377390 GCF_040206685.1 Ascaphus truei
TTAACAGCCTTAAAGAGACTGAAGTACATTGAGAGTCATGACCACTCATTCAATTTCTTCTTCCATCTGATCCAGAAATTAAAGCATCAGGCATCAAAACTAAATAAATGTCTCATTACAATTACTGTAAATATTAACCAACTGAGGTCCCATATAGAGCCTTTCCCATGACCGGGGAGTGTCGCAAACCTTCACCCATATATTTAGTAAACATTCTGGCAAAAAAATAAAAAAGGTTGTTGGGCAAGCAGGGTAAACAAAATTAGGCAATCTTCAAAAAAACATCATATTTTAAAACTTTACTATAATAAAAAACAAAAGAAATTATAGTGGTGTGGCTATGTGCTGAGCTGAATGGAGGCATACACTTTGGCCTCTTGACAAAGGGCCATAGCCCGAAACGTTGAGGCTTTTCGGGCGAGTATGTCAGCTACAGGTGCAGCCACGAGTATTCCAACCCTTGCCATGGAAAATCTAGGGCAATCTCCCAGTAATGCTGTGACATTTCTGTGACATTTCCGCAGACAGACTAATGGCCCATCGGATTAACACAGCGGGGGTCCCTGGCAGTCCCATTAAAACTGACCAGGGACCCCTGCTGTGTTAATATGATGAGCCATTAGTCTTTCTGCAGAAATGTCAGATACATTTTGCAGCATTACTGAGAGAATGCCCCAGATTTTTCAAAGCAGTGTTAGAATACTCGTAGCTGCACCTGTAGGTTTAATTGTCTCTATTTTTGTATACAGTATATCTATTTAATCTATTAATTGTCACTTTTTCTGTGTATGTACACTGAGATACAAATACTTTTTTGATAGAGATCGGCGTTCTCCCTTTCTTGAAATTTAGACTGAGTGTCCGCACCTTTTTCTGATTTATATGTCTGCAACGCCTTCCCACCTTTTATTGTTTAAAAAACTAATTGAGATAGTCTTGCTTCACTAATTTTAATACTAGCCATTATGAGAACGCCCTCAGTGTCATTTGCATTTTGTTCAGCAGGATCTGGTCTTTATCCTCTAAGGCAGGGGTAGCCAACCCATGGCCAAAGGCCCTTCAGTGCTTCATGTGCGGCCCCTAAAGGGGGGGGGGGAATGGGGGCTCTGACTGGAGACAGTGCAGAGAGACCATAAAGACATGAAGGAGAAGCCAGTGTGCAGGTCTGGATAATAGGTATCACTACCTGTAACATTATTCTACACCATGACCAGACTGGGAGATTCTGGATCCTTTACTGTATGACATTTCCACATGTAGCATTTTCTCATAGCTCTTCCACTTATATATCATTAACTGTGAAATTGTCCTCCCCCTGGACCTGGCAGGGATATCAGGCCAGGAGCTGCTGAGCCAGGTATGACATTCTCACAGGTAGAATATTTGTATGGCTCTACATACATATGACTAGCGTACCTGTGACATTGTTCTTCCTTGAACTAACCAGGGAGATGCTGACATTGTTTGACATTCTCACAGGTATACCTGTGGTAAATTGCTACTACAGGTTAGGAAGATTTCACAGGTAACATTTTATCACAGCTTGGTTGTCTAAAAATTCCTACTGGTAGGAAAATGTAACAATGGAGCAAATGTTCACACTACAGTACATGGGTACCTTTTTTTTAGGGATCAACCACATATTGTGACATACTGTAAGAAGAAATTGAGCTAGAATACTGACTAGCAATATATAAATACAGTTTCTACAACATTTCCTATTTGAGTTTGATTTACTTTTTGTAGATATATTCACATTTTTATTTCCTTAGAGTTCCGTCACATTTTTCCCTAGAAAAACACTGATGCCCATTTATACAAGCAGAAGTGAAACATTGATTAGACAAAGTACTGACACAAACAATGAATAGGTTAATTAGCCTACTTGTACCAAAGAAAGGGTTTATCACATTGAAATAGTTAATTAGCTCACTACAACTTAATTATTCACTTTAATGACAGTTGTGTTGTTTCTTAATGCTAATCTACAAGGGAATTTACACCATTATCAGAGCATAGAAATGCCACTTTACACCAAGAGAAAACAGCGATCAATGTATCTTCTCAAGAGACCACTTACTTGTAGGTGGTCATTAAAAAAAATATCAAGTCAGTGAGGTATAGATTAAGTAAGGTATTCTAATTTGAATGTGTAACTTTCTATTTGAGATTGTTGCAATCTGATTACAACATTTAAACATGGCTGAATTTTATAGAAAGAATGGTTTTGAATGCAAGGTTGGTGTTGACAACAAAATAATTTAAAACGTATGCAAGTCTTGGTGCATTTATACACAGCTACAACATGGGACTTTTACTCTTCATTACTAAAAATCTTATCTGAAAAGAATGGTCATATTGTATATTTATTATACGCCCATATTCTGCTACTAGTCTATGGTGTATATTCATCATTATACACAATGATGGCATATAGGTTATAGTGAAATAAACCAGTAATGGTGATTGGATGCAGCGTCTCTACATTACTACAGTTGACATGTACAGCATTATATTCTTTTCACAATTAATTTAGTTAGTGGCCTGGATTTACTAAAGATTTGTCATTTATTTGATGAGAGATATTATATTATTTTGCTTACTTTAACATAAATACATTCACTAAAAGCTATATAGTCAGCAATAAGGCTATATAAATAATTTTTTTATTGCATGACATAAATGATCATGTTAATGTGGAAAAATCCCTCATTCTCATGTTATTTTTGTAGAATTCAGTCCCATCTGAAATGAGAGACTTTCAAAAATATATTGCAAGATTTTTATAATGGGTATTATATAAATTTATAAGCGATGCATATAGATGTAGCAAACGTTATTAATCTGTGTGCCCCATCTCATTCCTTTTTGCAAACGTTATTACCCCATTAGCACAAAATAACACACTGAATAACCACAAGACTCCTTGCAACCCACTTAAGTGAATAGACCATTAGGTGCCATCCGGCACCTCCAGCAGGGTTGCCACCTTCTACTGAAGGCTAACTCGGAGATAACATTTTTAAATTTAGCGCTTACGTTCAGCGGCCGTGTCTCCCGGCATCCTCTGGTATCCTTCCAATATCCTCCCGGCATCTGCCCCTGCAACTCCTGTCAATATGGCTGCACAGCGTCAAATGGCATCACGTTGCCATGACAACAGGTTGCTACGTAACATCCGGTAGTCAAGTTGCCATGACAACAGGAAGCCTTATGGGGCAGAGGCGTCACGTGACGTCAGGTTGTCAAGGCTACGAGTCGACTGACAGGTTGTCATGGCAACGGGTGTCACATGACACTGTGACGTCATGTCGCGTTCCCGTGGTCATTGCAACTCAGCACCATTTGACGCTGCACAGTTATATTGACAGGAGTTGCAGGGGGAGTTGCCAGGCGGTCACCACCGAAAACCGCCACACGCCGCCACCCAGAGGTTTACAAGGTAAACCCGTAGCTTGGGGATACGTGGCCAAAACCCGTAGTGTCCAGGTCAAACTTGGAGTGGTGGCAGCCCTGACCGCAAGGTGTCTTTTGGAATAGCACGGCTTAGTAAACATGGGCCCTATGATTCTCTTTACTAATGTGGGATAATGTATTGTTACTGGGTGTTCAAGTGAATGGTGATTGAAGAGTACAGTAATTATATAGAAATAATGGAATAAACTGTTCTGGAGACAGAATGCAAATATAGAAGAGTTATGATTTCATTTTTTTTTTCTGTATTTTTTTCAAAGAGTCAATATGGACGGAATTTTAACAGCCGCACAGTAGTTTGATATGGGCAATTAAAACTATGACTTTTCTAATGTGCCTTAGGACATGTATTATTGTTTATAGCAAGTAATGTAAAAACAGCTTTGCATAGCATCTTTAAAAGTGTCTATTGAGTCAAGGAAGTTCAACATTAACAATAGATCTGTTTTCTAAGTGTGCTCAATTAAAATGCACTGGCATACCTCCTCCTTTTCAGGATGTGTGAGATATAGGTTATGTATGCTAGTTGGTTTCCCAAGAGAAGAGGTTTTTCTTGTCAGTTCTCAGGTCTAACAAGTAGATCCTGACAGCACCCATCAATCACACCATAAATGACTTGAAATGCTGCCATCTCATTCACAGAGTAGTGGCAAGATAGACAAAACTGTCAATGACTTAACAGCCCTTGATGGACACATACTATAGATAGCGATGAGTGAATTGTTGTCCTTTCACTCCATGAGCAATGTATGATTGCTGAAACCTCACATGAATATGGCAATTAAAAATATATATATATCTGGAAAAGTAGAAATTGATTTGTAGACAAAGACATTGGTATTCTGATTTTGTGTGGCTGTTTTGTAAAATTATGGTATGCATATGAGTTAGGTTAAAGAAATAATTTTGGGGTGTTGAAATAGGGAAATAGCCAATATTAAATATGCAATAGTCAATGTTATTGCCCTCATTGACGCATCAATGTTCTAAATCAAGCTCATTTATTGACGTCTGATGGAGCATCATTTTGTACGTATCAACATTTGTTTCAATAGCGCTGCATCAATTCTCTAAATGGCAGACCAGTTTTGATGTAAAGCATTGCGTTAGCGGGTGAAACAACATTGGCTGTATCTGTACAGTCTATAAAGATGCAGTAACATAATATGTTTAATATGTTAACTTTTAACGACTGGTGTCATGTAATACTTTATTTTAACATAGTGGACCTATCACTCTCATTACTCCATTTTGGTCTTGTATGGGACTCTTCTAGGGTCTACTCTGCCTTTCTCTTTTTGTGTGTGTGTATCTGCATCTTTGCTGGTACTATATTTTGCGCTAGTCACTTTGCGATTAGGACTGTCCTGGGGAGTGGGGGATGTGTTGTGAGTTCAGCCCAGACTTCAGTAAGTGTCTCAGCATTGTTAGCATTCATCTGCAAATGGGAAAACCTTTGCAAGTCAGTTGACTCCCTTTCCAATTTGGAATTATTTGGATCAGAAGGGAGCTGAGCAACCCATGATTAAATCTAAGGTCCAGATCCACAAATGGGTGGCAAGCATGCCTCAGCTCCCATTCATATGACTGGGAGTAAACTTGTTTGTGTATCTGGGCCTATGCCCCCCTCTTCCTCCACACATATAACTCTAATTCTGTGCATATTTATGTTGAAAAAATAGTTTACAGACGAGGCCACGAGTATTATAAAGCTTGCCTTAAACTAGCCCGGTTACATTCTGTGTATGTGCTGGGTGTAACCTGGCTTGTTTAAGGCATTTCTGCATTGACTAATGACCCATAGGATTAACACAGCAGTGGTCCCTGGCAGTCCCATTCAGTTTGAATGGGACTGCCAGGGACCCCCGCTTTTAATCTGATGGGCCATTAATCAATGCAGAAATGTGGGGTCTAGTTTAAGGCATGTATCCAGCATGTACCTGGTGTACCTGGGTCTTTTTGGCGATTGCCACTGGTTTGTGTTAGAATAACCGTTGTCACTACAGTACCTTCACGAGTCCACACTGATCTCAGTGGTAGTCATGAGCTGTTTACCAGTGGTCACTGGTCATATGAGTGATGTTACAGTCCAATTCTATTCAGCAGTAAGTGAAAAATGAGTATGGGGTAAATCGCCAGAAGGTCGTTAAATACTTAACGATCGACTAAATTGTGTTAACGTATCATTACGAGTTTACTGATATCTTCAAAGCTCATTTATGACATTTTAAGTGTCGTGTTAAAGTAACGATGGCCTGTTGCTAACTTTAACGGATGATTGTGCTAATGATATGCAAAAGTTGGGGGGACCACTTAACCACATCTCCTCAGCAGTCCGTTACAGTTAATTGAGGGAATAACTCATTGGTTAATGCATTTTTTAAAGATGTTGCTATACCTAGAAGCACTTAACGCCAGGTAGCAGACAATTGTTTGGCATTGTCCAGCTTTCTGAATTGGCCCACTTTGGATACCTATATTGCCTGAATATTAGGTCAAATAATGAAGCCACAACCAGTGTATTAATCCCTTAGAAGCCAGAGTGATCATCAGGACTTTCATAATGCATGCCTTCATGACCACTGTAGGAGACAAGTGCAGAGTTACAACCAGGGAGACATAGATTGGGGAACTATACAGTGGTATTTATTTAGTCTGTAGCTTCAAAACAATACAGCTTCATGTCAGCAAAAACAAATAAAACAGGCCTATCCCTTTCAAACACTTCCCAGTCCCTATCTGCAGGTCCGAGAGGCTAGGCCTCTTTTCAACTTCTGACCCAAAGTACAAAGAGGTACCTTTAAGCAAAGGGCTCTTTACATCCGTATCCGGGTCTGGGTTGGTGTCTGTGGGGTGCACCCTCTGGCAGGTTCCAGGGACTACTGTGTCCTGGAATAAAGCATCTGGTTCCTTGGGATCTCTCTTTGTCAGCTCACACCTCCCCTGTGCTATAGAGACCTATGCAGTTTGTGAAGCACACTTTTAAACCTGCCTGATGAGCCAGGTGAAGGCTGGTTTATTGACTTTAGCTACAATTAACCAGCTCCCCGCTGGACTCATCAGCTACAGACAGGCTTTATGTATGCTGCCTTTTTAAACTGGGGAAAGACTCTGTCATAGTCACTAAGGCAACCAAGGTGTTAATCATACAACCACAGTGGCATACAAGGGGTTAACCCCCACCTCCATAACTTCCCCGGCCAGTCTAACCTCCCTTCTGGTACACTTGCCCAATAATCCATCCCCCTACCCCCCCCCCAACTAAACAACCTCCACCCCTAGAGTAATAGTTAATAGGCCTATTAGCCAAAAGGGGCTAGTAGGCATATTGCACATACAATACATAAAATACATTATATACAGTACAGTCAAACTAAATGAATTAGAAAGAACGCAAACATACCATATTAAAAACATATGTAGAATCGATTGTCACTGTGGCTACCTAGGCCCTCAACTGGGCCATTACCACATTGGCAATCAATGGTAAATTGAAGGAAATACAATTTAAATTAACAACATTAAAATAAACTACTTCCTCCACTTGGCTATCTTAGGAATAGTAAAGCATTGCTAAGCATTGCTAAGCAAAGCTTTACTAACCACTAAGCTAATGAATAGGTTAACCTCTAGTACCATCCACCTTGGAGGCATAACCACCCACAACTATCTCATCTCCCCTCCCCACCTCCAACAAAACTACCTCCCCTGCTTACCACCAACAACCCCCCCTCCACCCCCCACACACACACCATTATGGAAAATAGGTCTATTAGCCAAATGTGGTTAATAGAGATATTGCACATAGTAAGGCGTTACAAAAGATTACATTTAACAACATATACATTAAAATAAATGTGTCATGTTCTAAGCCTGCAGTACCCATATTTGTCCACAAGGATTGCTGCTGCTCTTCTAGCTCTCCCAAGGAACATTCTAGACCTTGGAACCTGACACCTCTGCACCTGTGCTCTACCTCTCAGCCTGCCTATATAAACTTCCCCTTCCTGTCTCTCAGTGCTTGCTTATACCAGTTCCTCCAGCTTGTGCTAGGTACCTGTCTTTGCTGCTCCTACTGCTATTGATCTGTTCCTGTTTCCTCATTGCCTCTGCTTGCCTCTGCTTGTGACCCCGACTACACTATCTACCGCCTGCCTCTGACCGCTGCTTGTGACCACAACTATGCTATCTGCCGCCTGCCTCTGACATCTGCTTGTGACCCCGACTATGCTATCTGCTGCCTGCCTCTGACCTCTGCTTGTGACCCCTACCACACTCCCTGCTGTTCCTGCCACTGGAATACACTCCAGCCATAGATCAACCCTTGACAGAATAAATAGGCCCTACCATGGATTCCGCCGGAAAAGACTTTACCCAGGCTCGGACGAGGGCATGTTTTCAACCGTCTTGGTCTCATGAAAGAACATGGTGCCATCCAGGAAGAACGTTTTGCCCGCTTGGAAGAAATTGCCGTCCACTCAGACACAAGAACCACCTCCGCAGAAGCTGAAAACCGTGAACTGTGGGCAGCTTTAATTGCTGCATCTGTTGAAAACACTGTGTCTATGCAAACCGCGCCCCATGTAACCCTTCCGGAATTTTTTGGGGGGAAGAAACACTCCCGGGTTTCCTCAGCCAATTCAGATTTCTTTTTCAGTGACAGCCCAAAATCTATGATACTGAGGTGGCCAAGGTGGGACTAATTATCATCCTGCTCAAGGATGAGGCCCTTGCTTGGGTCTTCCCTATGTTAGAACAGAATAGCCCACTACAAAGGGTTCTGGAGGGATTTATCAAAGCCATGAGCCTGATTTTTGATGACCCAAACCGTGGTGCAACTCTGAACAATCTTCTGCAAGGAAGATGTTCAACAGCTGAGTACGCCGCTGAGTTCTGCAGATGGGTTACCGATACAGAGTGGAATGAGGCACCCAGAGATATCTTTTTCAGCAGGGTCTCTCTGAGCAAATTAAGTACGAACTGGCCAAAGTGGTGCCTCCAGAGGGGTTTAAGGAATTCGTATGTTCATGCATTCAAATCGATCAAAGGATTTCAGAAAGGCGATTGGAGAGACAGGGGTTCATGCCAAACAACTCCGAGGTCAGAGATGTCAGCACCCCAAGACGTTCTAGGGAGGCCGAGGAAGAGCCGATGCAAGTAAACACATTGCGTGGACCTATTTCAACTGGAGAAAGGAATAGATGCTGAACAGAAAATCTCTGTTTGTATTGTGGAAATGAGAGGCATTATCTCGCCGATTGCCCAAATAAGTCCAGGCGGTCCTCTTTCCAGAGCCCTAGGAGAAATCAGCTGCACGCCATTTCAAAGACTGTTTTCTCTGCTTCTCAGAATAAAGGTAATCCTCCTTCTCTGCATCCACACCTCTTGGTCCCTATTATAACCGAGGACGAAACACATTGTTTTTCAACCACAGTAATGGTCGACTCAGGGGGACAGGACATTTTATGGACATAGAATTCGCCAAGAGCCATTCAGTACCTTTTATAGCCAAGGAATCGCCAGAAAAGATGGAAGTCATTGACGGTTCTCCTTTGAGCTCTGGACCTGTTACCCATGAGACCAGTAACATAACACTAATCATGGAGCCTATCAATCATGAGAAGATTTCATTTAATCTCATTCCTTCACCTTTGTTTCCAGTGATTCTGGGAATTCCATGGCACATGATCCACAACCAACTAATCGACTGGAAGGCACTCACGTTTCCTTCTGAGCACTGCCAGCTAGCCTGCCTACCTAAAAAACTCCTATACCAGAGTGTGTAGGAATACATAAGATTTCCTCATCCCAAGAAAATCTACTGCCAATCTACTGCCAACTCCATACATGAGTTTTTGCATGTGTGTGACAAGAAGAACGCGGATACACATCGTTCTCACGACTGCCCCATTAAATTATTACCGGGTGCTCCAATTCCTTTTGAAAGAATCTATTCCCTCTCAGAACCAGAATAGAAGGTCCTCAATGACAACCTGCAGGAGAACCTGTAGAAGGATTTAATCTGACCCTCCACTTCCCCAGCAGGCACTGCTCTCGTCTTCGTGGGAAAGAAAGACGGTTCTCTACGTCCCTGCATTGACTATCCGGAACTAAATAAGATCACAGTGAAGAACAGGTATCCATTACCTCTGATTCCCGAACTATTGGAAAGAATTCGGTCAGCCAAGATCTTTACCAAATTAGATCTCAGAGGAGCATATTATTTGGTCCGCAACCGACCCGGTGACAAATGGAGGACAGCTTTCCGAACCCGTTATGGGCACTATGAATACCTGGTGATGCCCTTTGGACTCTGTAATGCTCCTGCTACCTTCCAAAATTTGATTAATGATGTTCTCCGAGAGTTATTGGACCAATTCGTAGTGGCATACCTAGATGATAGCCTAGTCTTCTCATGTAACATCATGGATCACCAGAAACTTGTCCGGATTGCCCTAGAGTGTCTCCGTAAGCACAAATTGTACAACATTTTATCAAATTACAAAAATGCGAATTCAAAACGACCAGCATGCAATTTCTCGGTTACGTCATCTCCCCTGAGGGTTTGAGTATGGACCCAGGCAAGATTCAAGCCGTGGTGGAATGACCAATTCCTCCAAATGAGAAGGACATTCAGAGATTTGTGGGCTTTGCCAATTTCTATAGACTTTTTATTAAAACTTTCTCTGGCTTCATTGTCCCAATCACCCGACTCACATGGAAAGAATTCCCCTTCAAATGGTCGCCTGAAGCGGATGCGGCATTTGAACAATTTAAGTCACTTTTCATATCTGCCCCTATCCTCATCCATCCAAATCCAGAACTACCATTTATCATGGAAGTGGATGCATTCGACACCGCTGTTCGTGCCATTCTGTCACAAAGAATTGGACCCAAGATGCTCCTTCATCCATGTGCCTTTTATTCGTACCAAATGACAACAGCTGAAAGAGATTATGACATCGGGAACAAAGATCTTTTGGCTATAAAAGCCGCATTCTCTGAGTGGAGACATTTACTTGAGGGGGCCAATCACCCGGTTACTGTCTTTACGGATCACAGGAAATTAGAATTCATTCGATCCGAAAAGAGACTTTCTGCGTGACAAGCCAGGTGGGCTCTCTTCTTCGCAAGATTTCAGTTCCACATCTTATACCGCCCTGGCTCCAAGAATGGGAAAGCTGACGCCTTGTCACGGTCATTGCCTAATCCTAGTTCTGATAAAGAGCAAGAATAAACTATTCTTTCAAAAAGAAATGTATTTGGGCGCCACATTCTCCGCCGATCTCCTCACACGAATAAAGGGAGCCTACTCAAATGACTCTTTTCTTAAAAACCCTCCTCCGGAAGCTGAACTATTTCTATGTGATGGTCTGTGGAACTGTACGGACCATCTGTTCATCCCTAAAGAGGTAAGATTAGATGTGCTCCAATTAATGCACAACTCCCGACCCGCTGGTCACCCAGGTGTCCTCAAGACACAGGAACTGTTGTCCCGCTCTTTTTGGTGGCCTAAATTAGCACAAGATGTTAAAGACTATGTCCTCTCCTGTGAGACCTGTGCTAGGACCAAGACTCCTCGAGCATCAACTGTTGGTTTGCTGCAGCCTCTTCCGATTCCTACTCGTCCTTGGGGGTCCATATCAATGGATTTTATTGTTGACCTTCCCAGATCAAGTGGACATAATACCATTCTGGTACTAGTGGATCGACTTACAAAGATGGCTCACTTCATTGCAGCACAGAATCTTCCTTCAGCAGACCAGACAGCCAAGTTTATATTAATCACAGGGGAAAATATAACCAATTTTTTGCTGAAAGGTGCCGGACTGATTGTTCACCTTTTCACTATGGGATGGACTTTGTTGCCATTTGTTTCTAGGGAGTTTTTACAGGGTCAAGGGTAGTACCGTAGGACATTACTTTTTGCCCTTTGGGAATGGGCCTGAAGAAGGGGTCCTAATCCCGAAATGTTGCCCCCCTTCCCTTGCATTATCACCTTGTTTGCACTCACACCCTTTACCCCCTCCCCATCCCACCCTTTCCCTTCACCTTGTTTTTTCCCTTCTCCCTTGCCGCTTTTGTTCTGGTATTGTGTTTTACTTATACCCCTTAATGGTTTGTGCTTTTTTTCCTCCATTAAAACATTTGGCTTATAACTTATCTATTTGTCTTTTATGCGTGCTGAGAACATTGTATTTGGAGGAAATAGGGCTCCTCCTTGTTCCACGTTGCACCATCTAAAGCTATAGTAACTTCTTTTTGTGTGCTGTCTATTTTTTGTTTTTTTTAATATATGTTATGGGTGTATGTAACAGCTACAGACAAGATCAAAATGTGAGATCGCTAAAGTCTTGAAAGAATTTAGCCTATTGGTGTCTTTTGAGAGTCTCTGGTAGGATTTTCCAGATGAGAAGAGCATAGTAACAAAAGAAGGAGCAACCAGATTTCTTGTTGAACCTTGGAACTGTGAGCAGACTTTTGGAGTCAAATCTCAGGTGATCAGACCTGCATGTGGTAAGGGTGAGGAGCTTGATCACATAGGCGGGTAGATTTCCCAGAAAGTATTTGAAGACAGGAAAAATTAAAATTGCACTTAGACTCAATTGATGGCCAGACCATGTAAATGCGTAGTGCTATAGACTTCACAACAGTAGGATAGGTAAATAAATGAATAACCAGATACTTGCGGGGGGGACCCCTAAACATAAGCTTGATAGAAGGCAGGTACTGGGTTGCAATCCTGGATGATGAGCTCACTAATAAGTGACGCTGTGGTAAACAATGATACCAGGAAAACTAAGCATAATAACACCCTAAAATGTACCAAATGTCTAGATAAAGTCATGAACAGGAAAACATGTAGCAAGCGATTGACTCACTCTGAGTGCTGCAACGTCCATGTGATCCACAGGTTGAGAAAGCGCTCTGTAAAGCGTGAAACGTTGGTGGGGCTCTCCTTTGCCCTTTTTTCCATGACCAATAAATCATTTTTTTATGGGATACGCACCTTCCTCTCCACTACTTTTTTCATACTTATAGTAGTGCTCTTCCAGTTTTCTTCCTTTCAATTGATGGCCAATCTAGTTCTCTGAGCATTTTGCAGTGATATGTGTTGTAGTTACATTGTAGGATAAAGTGGCATATTGAGTTGTAGAGGGTGTCTTGTTAGCTAAGATGAGTTTTCAAGTCTTGAAAAATCAAATTGAAATGCTTGTCTAAGGTCAGAGAGGCTAGGGCTGTGTGCATATAAGATCTAATACAAATAACGATGGGCATTATAATCATTCTAAAAGAACCACAAATGTATACATACTTCTTAAAAATTGGAACATCCCACAAAAGCGACTGCATAGGCAGTATCAGTCAAATGCCCATATTATTCAGTCATGGATAACATTTTTACTGTCTCATGGATTAGGCATTACACATCACACTGGCTAATTGGAAGCTCTATCTTCAGGGGATCCCCAGAGCTGAAAATAGTTTGTTTCAGCTCCATTGTCCCTTGTTCCCTATCCATGTAATAAAAGGTGGTGGGAAAAACAACAACAACAAAGACAAGTTTGGGGAATTACACCTTTAAGGTCCATACTAGTAACACAGATATCGTAGGATAATTTCCAGAAATTCACCATTGACTACAATTTTAAGCTACACTCTTCCTGTCCCCTCCAAGAATGAAGGTGTTAAGTAATGGGATTCTTTAAAAGTTTGATCAAATATTTATTTTCCCCTGTGATTAATATAAACAGTGCTCAAAGTTTTTTGTTCCGACAAAATAACCATGTTCCTATTCAATGGAATAGAGACAAGAAACAGTTAGCTTATAAAATAAATTAGAATGATGGTGCCACAGTACTGGCAGGAAGTTATGTGCGTACTGCCAAACTAGCTGTTTTAATTGGGCCTTTTATGGCTTACATTTTTCCTGCACATACAGTTGTTTCTTCATTAGAAGTCTCTTGCAACTTACACAGGTTGCGTTACATTTAGCTCTGCTATAAGAAGTCTAACATGAGTTAATTACCACTGCTGAATCATCTACAGGTGTTCAACAGGTGCTGTGTGGCATGAATCTTTTCATTTGACTTCCGTGTTATCATTTTGCAATGCATGCTTTAATTGTGTTATTCTAGAGCATTCATGCATTGCACACCTGGAATCTCATGTTATACTGTAGCTGCCTACAATTTATCAAAATTATAAATCATCCTAGCTACAATTTATGATTAAAGTTACTTACTTGAAGCTGTAATCTTACATTAAAATACATTTCTATAGTTGTACGGATGTAGCCCAACTTTCATTATGGTAGCAATCAGGGTTTTTTAAACAGAGTGACCGTGTACATGCTGAGACTTTGACAAATCATTTATGGGTACTGTAAGTATCAAAATCAAAATGTTCCAGCACGCCTAGAATACATATTTATTCACTCCAATTAAGTTCAAGTTGCAAAGCAAAAAAAAAAAACACAAGTCATGGGTAAGTACAGTACTGCTGCGACACACTTTATTCGAGCAAATACCCAGTATGTACCTGGCAGATACCTGGAATGCGCCGCTCCTCACCTCTGACAAGCCCCGTTGCATTTGCCTTCCCAGCCTGGGTTCATGCCTGGCTGATGGGCGGCTGATCTGTTAAATGATAATGATTAGGATTTAATAGGCTGCAATGCTTCGCGTGTCTACCAGATGGCATAAATTCATGAATTGTAATGCAGTATATATATATATACTGTGCAGTATTGCAGCCAGCGGGAATAAAATGCTTTAATCCCTGCCTGGAAAATAACTCAATGCACTCGGGCAGAAAACAGTCATAAACCTCAATACACCCGGGTATACCCGAATTCGTGGGACTAGCCAAGCTCGAATAAAGTGTGTCGCCAGTGTATCAACAATGTCAATTGCAATGTCAAAATCAATGTTGCAGCACCTCAAAGAGTATCCAGGTGTCAAGTTCAAATATTTTTTTTTCTCATGCGCAAGGAATATGGGACAGCGGAAAATCTTGGAATGGACTAAAACCACAAGCTTGAATACTTACATAAAAGTAAGATATAAGTGATATTTTAACAGCTAAATTGTGGTTAAAAGAAGGCAAGCTTTCAAGACCAGTAAGGCTCCTTCTTCAGATGGATGTAATACTGTTATTCCATTATTATACAGCTAACACATTTATTTCAGTTATTTTCATTAATATTATATATTCTATTAAGCACTGAAATAACTGTACTCATTTTCAAGCAATGGTTGTTGAATAGAGAGTAAACATACAATGGTCCAATAGGTATAAAGTATTAATTGATAATACACAAATCCCTTGTTATAACATTTTTTATTTTCCTGCATCAGGTGAGCATTGAATGTTGTCCCTACTCTCCCGTTGGCATGGAAATCAGTACAGTATGGTTAGAAAACGTTGGTGTTGTTCATTATTCATCTATACTACAGTATGTATGCTACAGTCCTTCAACCAATGCATAAATAAAGAATTGATAAACAGGAAACAGCCATTCATATCTCAAAAAGATAGCTGGAAAAAATACTAGAACCTCCAACAGTCCAATAATATAAAATATAGTATAGATATATTGTAGACAGCCTAGGTATTCTCAGCAGCTTTTGAATGCAGGTATATGAAGTAGCTTAGCAGTACAACTTAATGGTTGATGTAGAAGATAAAGACTTATCCGAGTATATATGCGGATTGAGCCCAAATGCTCTGTGTGAATGACTGGCGGGGATATGCACTATAGAGGAGAATTTAATTACCTCTGAAGCCCCGCTCGAAGTTGAAGTTCTTTTTCCGTCTCTCTGAGTTACGGTGCACTGTGGAGCTGCTCGCAATGAAGCACCGTCTCCTTACAACCAAGAAATGTGAGTCCCATGTATCGAGCCCTGCAAGGCTGTTACGTGTCCCTCCAATCGAAAGACAGGATGGAAAAAAGGAGCGCAGGATTGGCTGGACATCGAACCCAAGAAAAAAGCACTAACCAACTCACCGGGTAAATACAAAAATAAAAAACAAAGGACATACTGGGGACAAAAGGGGAATTCTCCTCCTACGCGTTTCACGCTGAACAGTACTTTCTCAAGGAATATGCTGAGGCAGGTACACAGGTAAGTTACAAAGCCCCCTCCTTCTAACAAGAACATCTGACCATAGTTAAATGTAATGATCAGATGGTGACATGAGCAAACATCACACAGATTAACTTGAATGAAATCACCAGCTATATTAATTACGTGTAGTTTAAGATATACATTTAAATTTAAACTTATATTATTCACAATCCAATGGAATAGATGGAAAGTTAAATGGACAAATGTGTATGTTTATCCAAGGTAGTTTGAACTATATCAATAAACATGGAACATATAGGATCATATGTTTGCTGCTATTTATTAGATCTGAAATTAGTTGTGTTTAATAATATCTTAAGCTGGTGGTGTAAAGCATATCAAGAAAAATGATGCCTTGATGTTATTCATGATGGTACAATGGTATATATAAATATATATTGACGGACACGCACATGGATAAAAATATTTAAACAGGTACCTGAAATTGTATTGTATGTCTTTATTTATATAGCGCCATAAATGTACATAGCGCTTCAAAGTAGTAATACATATCATATAAATAACAAATACCGTATATTCCGGCGTATAAGACGACTTTTTAACCCTGGAAAATCTTCTCTAAAGTCGGGGGTCGTCTTATACGCCGGGTATCGTCTTATACGCCGGCAAAGCAGTGGCAGGCAGAAGCTCCATGCTGCTGCTGTTTCCCTGTGCTTGCAGAGGGGGCGGGGCGTCTCTGCACACAGACACAAGCCCTCCTCTTCCTGTCTTTACTCCTCCAGTGTTCAGCAGCGTGGGGAACCGAGCATGCAGTACAGGTGTGTGTGTGTGTGTGTGTGTATGTGTGTGTGTGTGTGTGTATAGTGATGTGTGTGTGTGTGTATAATGATGTGTGTGTGTGTGTGTATAGTGATGTGTGTGTGTGTGTGTATAGTGATGTGTGTGTGTGTGTATAGTGATGTGTGTGTGTATGTATAGTGATGTGTGTGTGTGTGTGTGTATAGCGATGTGTGTGTGTGTGTGTGTGTGTGTATAGTGATATGTGTGTGTGTGTGTGTGTATAGTGATGTGTGTGTGTGTATATATATATATATATATATATATATATATATATATGTATAGTGGTGTGTGTGTGTGTGTGTGTATATATATATGTATAGTGGTGTGTGTGTGTGTGTGTGTGTATATATATATATATGTATATATATATGTATAGTGGTGTGTGTGTGTGTGTGTGTGTGTGTGTGTGTGTGTGTGTGTGTATATATATATATATATATATATATATATATATATATATATATATGTATAGTGGTGTGTGTGTGTGTGTGTGTGTGTATATATATATATATATGTGTGTGTGTGTGTGTGTGTGTGTGTGTGTATATATATATGTTTAGTGGTGTGTGTGTGTGTCTATATATATATATATATATAATGTATGTATAGTGGTGTGTGTGTGTGTGTATATATATATATATATATACTGGTGTGTGTGTGTGTGTATCCCAAACTCTATATTTTAACTGGAAAAGTTGGGGGGTCGTCTTATACGCCGGAATATACGGTAATATAAAGAACAGATCATGGGAATAAGTGATTCAGACATACTGTAAAAGTAACATTAAGGAAGGAGTCCCTGCTCCGAGGAGCTTACAATCTAATTGGTAGGTAGGGAGAACGTACAGAGACAGTAGGAGGGAATACTAGTAAGTGCGTCTGCAGGGATCAAGCTTTATGTGTCATGTGTCCATGATTATCCAGTGCTACTCAAATGCTTCTTAAAGCAGATGTGTCTTAAGGTGTGTCTTAAAGGTGGATAGCGAGGGGGCTAGTCGGGTATTGAGGGGAAGGGCATTCCAGAGGTGTGGGGCAGAAAGTGAGAAATGTTTAAGGCGGGAGAGAGCTTTAGATACAAAGGGGTAGAAAGAAGACATCCTTGAGAAGAACGCAAGAGTCGGGATGGTGCATAGCGAGAAATTAGGGCTGAGATGTAAGGAGGGGCAGAAGAATGTTAAGCTTTAAAAGTGAGCAGGAGAATTGAGTGTGAGATACGTGATTTAATCGGAAGCCAGGAGAGGGATTTCAGGAGGGGAGATGCGGAGACAGATTTAGGAAAGAGTAGAGTGATTCTGGCAGCAGCGTTTAGGATAGATTGTAGGGGAGACAGGTGAGAGGTAGGAAGGCCGGACAGCAGGAGGTTGCAGTAATCGAGACGTGAGAGAATGAGGGCCTGAGTCAGAGTTTTAGCAGTTGAGTAACAGAGTATAGGGCGTATCTTTGTGATATTGCGGAGGAAAAAGCGACAAGTTTCGCTCGGAAAAATCTAAAAAGAAACATAGCAGCAATAGTTAATTAGTAATGTTTCAAACTAGAGATATTACACAAGAGTGAGCCTATAGAGGTGTATTTATGCCTCTGCCTATATATTGAAGAGTCGAATAGAAAAATAATATTTTGTTGATTATACCTATTGAACAATGTATATAGGCGGTTAATAGCAATATTAATTCTTGAATTATATAACAAACAAGAAATATATCACCATATGAAATCTATTGTTATCTTAATAAAGTATTGAAATGTATCCACATATAGACTCTAAATGTTTACATAGAACATTTAAAAAATATGCATAGCTGCCAGAATCTTAAATATAAGTTATGCATAATCTAATACACATTTCATCTCACATATTGCTGTGAACGTTACATACAGTATTAGACAGCATAATGAATGATGATGATAAACAATACAGATGATGAATTGGAGAGTAGAAACTATATTAGTTGTATTTATATGAACAACAACCATAATAATCCATTGAAACACATCCATATCGAGGTATAGATCAATATTGATATAGTATTGTTGCAATAACTTTCAATAGATCTATAAAGATCATTACTGATATACTTTCATTGCAAAAACATTAAAGAAAATATTTGAGGTCCCATTCTGAGTTTAACCCTTTGGGTACTAAGGTATTAAGAGAGAAATTAGTTTGATCATGAGAGTTTGAATGGCACTGTAGGGATCCCCGCTGTGTTAATCCGATGGACCATTAAGAATCTCACAGAAATGTTGAGGCACTTACTGTGAGACTGCCCCAGAATCTCCCTGAATTTCCCAGGTAAGTGTTCTCACTGAGCAACAGTAAGTAAACTTACTCCGGATATTACAGAAAGTATACAACGCAAGTTTATCAGAGACTTTATTGATTTAATGGATATAAAAGTTTTTAGATATAAGTTTAATCGCTCAAAAGGAAAAACTTATATACAAAAACGAGTGAGTCTTCCACAGAGTGGGAAGCCTCAAGGAGTGACGTACTGTAGAGCCTGACTCAGATCCTGGCCATAGAGACAATACCTCTATGCAGATTAGACCTTTACCATCTACCCCCTCTCTGTCTACCACCTCTTTTTTTAGAGCGAATGGGCCTCAATTGCGATGTCCCAGATCAAGAAGAATGAGAAGGGGCTTGGGTAGATCAGTTAAGGGACCGAAACAAATGGGGGTATGTCGAGAAGGCACCAAAGAAACCATCCAAGAAAGTTCAGGGATCCCGTCACAAATAATGAATCTATCCAATAAGGTGCTTAGCTCTGATCATATGTCAGTGTTATCAAAAGAACTCACCTTTTGTCCTACAAACAGGTTGGATAAGTTCAAATGCATCAAACATTTGCACCTGTTTTCACAAAAGTTATGCCTACACAAATTCTTTAAACGCCGCCAATATATGTCTAATCTCAATTCTTCCCAAGAAGACCTTAGCGACAGCGATTTTGCTTTGCTTCAGGTTACCGAAGACTTGATAGAAGAGAATGAGAGGCCACCAGGAAAGGGCATCTTTACCAACCTTAAAGGTAAATCTACTTTTACACCCCCCATAGAATCTTGCACAAATGTGGATGTATTTACACAGTTGGTCTCTAATGACATCATGACTCTGAATACTGAAATACATAAACATAACTTAAATTACAGAGAACATAGAGCCTTAAGAGATCCGGAGAATGACGACACCATCGTCATTAAGCCCTCCGATAAGGGGCAACATTGTAATACTCCAGAAAGAGGCCTATGTTGAAGAGGGATTACGCCTTTTATCAGATACCAACTGTTATAAGATATTGCTCAATGACCCAACCAAACAGTTCCAAGATGAACTCATACAGATACTCAAGGATGGACTTGAAAATAAGGTAATATCATAGAATGCATATAATTCCATCTTCATAAAAATCCTATTTTAGCAACATTCTATTATTTACCTAAAGTCCACAAAAGCAAGGACCCACCACCAGGCAGACCTATAGTGTCCGGGATCAGCAATCTAATGCCAGTATCTATTTGGACCGTTTCCTTAGAACTTTTGTTGGTTTCCTCCCCTCTTACTTGATGGATATTATAGATGTGCTCTCAAGACTTGAGGGCATATCTGTGGACCAACATACACTCTGTCACCATCACGTTGAGGGTTTATACACAAGTATACTTCACCAGGTGGGCTTACAGGCAGTATCACACTTTTTGAAAGCCCATGATATACACTCCAGCCTCCATAATGCTTTTGTGATCAAGATTTTGGATTTCGTACTCACCAAAAACTTTTTTACCTTCAACAATAAAATATACCATCAACTAAAGGGAACGGCCATGGGCACCACTTGCGCTCCCACCTACACCAATTTATATTTGGGTTGGAGGGAGGAGGCAGTGGTGTTCATGGAGGCCAACAAAGTATTCACTGATAGCATCCTACTTTGGGCGAGATATATAGACGTCTTATTATTATGGAATGGCTCTGAACATCTGCTAAAGGACTTTATTGATAGGCTCAATATAAACGACATCAACTTGACACTCACATACAGTATCATTGTGACACCAGGAAAGCTGACTTCCTTGATCTAACCATCATGAAAAGGAATGATGGTAGATTGGAAAGCACCATTTTCCGCAAACCTACATCCACCAAGACTTTACTCATGGCCACAAGCCATCATCCACTACCCACGATCAATAACATAGCTACAGGCCAATTCTTGCACCTACGACGAACCTGTTCGAGTGTTACTGAATTCAAATTACAATCAGTGGAAATGACGAATCGTTTTCTGGCACGTGGTCACAGCAAATGAGTAATCAAGCGAGCCTATCAAAAGGCACTCCATACGCATAGACCCCATCTCCTCACACAAAATCAAGGGACAGATAATCCCGAAGATAAGACTATCAGATTCATTAGTACGTATAATGATCAGCGGGGATCTATCCGCCAAAGTCTACAAAGACACTGGCATATCTTAACAGAGGACAGCGACCTATCACAGGTTTTGAGGTCTTCACCTAACATGGTGAGCAGACGTTCACGCAACTTGAGTGATCGACTTATACACAGTCATTTAATGGAAACTAAGAACAGGACATGGTTGGGTCAGAAACCTAAGAGTTTCTATACCTGCGGCCGATGTAAAGCGTGCTCATCAATGACTGTGGCTAAAAGCTTCTCTGACTCTAAGAGATTGGTTTCCTTCCCGATCAAAACGTTTATAAATTGCCTGACAACTGGTGTAGTTTATTTGATCACCTGTACATGTAACAAAAAGTACATTGGAGACACCCATAGAGCCCTTAAAATAAGGGTCTTGGAGCACCTGGGTTCGGTACGCAACCATTGCAATACCATCGCCAGGCATGTCAACGCTAAACATGGGGGTGATGTCAATGCTTTTAGCTTCATAGGCATAGAGCATGTCCCATGGGGCCCATGAAGAGGAGACTGGGACCGCCAGTTACTGCAGAGGGAATGCAGGTGGATCCATACCTTGGGAACACTTGCACCCCACAGTATGAATGAGGGTTTCATTTATTCTTCCTTCATTTGAAACATCTGCAGGTACCTATACTTTATTTGTCTTAAATTAGCTGTTTTATGTTATCTGATGCCTATGTGCTTATCATGGTTTATTTTTTATCATCTTTTACTCCTGGGTAGTGGGATCCAGGGATACAGTTTAATCCTAGAGACCCATTTTGTCCTTCGGGGCGGGTCAACCAGGGTAGCACACTCCTACATCCACTACATCTCCCACATAGTTGTATTGTACCTGCAGCAAACATACCACTCTGCTCTCAATATCACACTTTGCCTTATCCCGTTTTGTCTTCTTGTGTACTTAGTGTGCGACCTCTAGTGGATATATTCTGTTATAGTTCACTCCTATGATTTGTGCACCATGTACCTGATGGCTGCGTTATGTAAATATTTGTATGTACTTATTTATACTGTATATGGGACTCATTAGTTTCTTCTGTGGATATCATATCTTTATGTACACAGTTATATTCATTACCTTGCGTGCAATGAAAAGGGGACTATTGTGACTTCGTCACTTTCTCTGTGCTTTTATAAAATGAATTCAGCCAAGTCAGAGGCAATACATTTAACTTTATCAGATATTGAGGTAAAACTAATCAAACTAAATTTCAATCATAACTGGAATAATGTAACATTGAAATATTTGGGATCTTTCTCACAAAAAAATATCAATCTCTTTATAAATATAATTACCCAGAGCTTTTCACAAGAATTAAACGGGATATTTTATTATGGAAAGGTCACCAAATCTCCTGGATGGGCTGTATTATATCAGTCAAGATGAATGTCCTCCCGAAACGGCTTTACTGTTTTCAGACACTACCGGTCACTATTCCCATAAAATATATAAGAGATTTACAGTATAAAATCATGCAGTTTATATGGGGTAACAAAAGACCAAGAGTGGCGAGATCAGTTATGCTCGTACCCAGAGAAAGAGGGGGTCTGGCGGTCCCTTATATTAGGAAATATTATTTAGCTTCCAATTTGAAACAGATTATTTTTTGGCACTCTCGGGAAAATCAATATAGGTGGGTAGATTTAGAAAATATAATTAATAGCTCCGCAGCTCTCCCGGCCCTTCTGTGGAATAATAAGCCAACAAAATGTTCTAGACTAGACTTTTTTGATTCAGCGGTAATAAACTTTTCTCTTAAAATTTGGCATAGGGTCAAAATGTATTATCAACTATTTTCAGCTCCCTCGAGATGTACCCCTATTTTTGACAACCCTGACTTTGGTTTGGGTTGGTTTACTGGTACTTTTGCTTAATGGAAGGCTAAAAAATAGTTAGAGACGTGGGGGATATGCTATTGAATGGTAAATTGTTAAATTTCAATGATTTTTGTCAGAAATACTCTTTCACGGGTGCTGAGGTGTTCAGATTTTTACAAGTTTCCCATTGTCTTAGGCAGTTGACTCCGGGTGGGTCTTTCCCAAAGTGTTCTGTATTCAAAGAATTATGTAGAAAAATAAACTAATCAGTGTGGTCTTATCTCAACATTGTATCAAGTTATTATTTCTCGGGAATTTAATGCTCCTTGCACACATCTTTATATGGATCAATGGGCCCATGATTTTAAGGTAGAGATTTCTTGGGAAGATTGACAAGATATTGTAATGTAAATTATTGTTACACATTCTGACTGCGGCGAGACGTGCAATCGCAGGGGCCTGGAAAAATTCCCAACCCCTCTACAGGAGAGAGATTATCTCAAGAGTAAATGAGGTGCAATCTATGGAAAGACTAACAGCCTATGTGAGACATAACTCAAGAAGATTTCAAAAAGTTTGGGAGCCCTGGTACTCTAGGGGGAATATGTGAATTATTTGAGTTACTGTGGACCGAGGGCTGTATTTTCTCTTAGAGAGTTGGGTACTCTGTGTAGTGTGTGGAGATGTGGTTGTCTAGCATCATATATATAATTTTTATACCTGTGTTAAAATGGTGGTACTTTTCCCCCTCCATCCCACCCTTTCTATTTATGCATCCCTTTCCCTATGATTTTCTAAAAACTCAAATAAAAAATAAGTTACACAAAAAAAAAAGGGAAGAGGAAAAGCCTCTGGAGGAAGACAGTGAGAAAGTGCAGAGGAGAGCTGAAATTCAGACACAGACTGCTCACACTTCTGCTGTCCTGAAGGAAGACAGCTCCAAGGTAAGGACCCACACTGCATTTCCACATCTTGTTAGTCTGGACCTTGTTTAGCTAACCAGCCCGGTAGATAGGTGTAACAGGGGACTTACCCTGTTCAGAAAACTTGCCTGTAATCCAACAGTGTGCTAGTTAATTGACCAGCACCTGGCTGATTAGAGGTGTCAGAAAAAGTCTGTCTCTGAGACAGGAAGGGAGAATTTCCTCAGCACACAAGGGTGCTGACAAGAGGAAAGAAGTCTTGAGCAGAAAGGCTCTGCTGAGATCAAGACACTCAAAGACCTATATTCCTGGACACAGGGGACCCAGGAACCTACCAGAGACTGACATGAAGGGACACCTGCTTTAAGGTATCTCTTGAGACTTTGGGGAATAAGGTGGTAATCGGATTATCCCTCCAGCCCTGGAGAAAGGGACTGGGGAAGTAAGTTAGCCCTTAAACAGGTCTAGGCGTTTGTTGTTTTCATATGTTTTGCTGTGTTAAAAGGGACAGGCACAATAAAGCCTTATTTTAATTTCACCTTAAAAATGGTCTCCATTGCATACCTCTGCACACATCTTACAATAGGCTTGCCTAAGTTTAGTTAATTTCCCTAAAGGGGAATAAGTTTTTGTTTATGCTTTGTTTGTCTTAAAGGGATAGGGTGCGTATTTTGTTGTTATTGTGGACAAATAAAACCACCAGACTATTACTTCACTGGAAGAACTGTGTCGCCTCCTCACTAAGCATGGCCATCCTTCCACACCCCTTAGTGTATTACATTAGCAGAGCAATACCAGCTAATTTCTTCTCATTCGTCTTATGTATATGTAGCCATGCCTGGCTTTGCTACAAATCTACCCTGCCTGACATGTAAGTCCTGGTATTAGTGCAGGTAGTGTTAGGTCCAATCCAGGGTTTTCTCCACCAGTAAGCAGCTCCTTGAGTGACAGGGGGAGGCGGGACAAGGCCTGTGTTCTGCCCAATCCTGGGCTCAGACCTTGAACCCTCCCCCTGGGACTTAAGGGGTTGCACTTCCTAAATTGAGTTGGTTGTCTCTCACTTTTGAGAGAGACTGGTCTCACAGAAGAGGCGTGCAGTGCTCTGTTACCTTCTATCCCCTTCATTAGTGAAGTGGGAGCGAGTACCATTCACCCTGATCCACTAGGCAGCAGGGGAAGAGCTGGGACTGCCTTCAGTGCCCATGGTGGAGGTTTTTAAGTGATAAAAACAGTTAGACTACAGTTTATATATATATATATATATATATATATATATATATATATATATATTGAAACAAAGCAAAAGGAAAAAGCTGCGCCTCTGAACCAATTGGGTATAATCAAAACTATTAATCTAAAATTTGTATAAAAAACGGGGGGGGGGGGGTGTAATATAGTATGAAGTGAAAATAGGATTATAAAATAAGAATGAACTCCTATTAATAGTACATAATTAGCTAACAAATACTCATAAAACACCTGGAATGTAAACAAGACTAAACACTTAACTTAAATAACTATGTAGATATAAAATATATATAAAAATGCATATTATAATTAAAAAAAGAAAAAACAAATAACTAAAGAAAAAGGATAAACCAGTCCTCAATTGTAAGTCCAAAATGAAATGGATACTTGTGCAGGGGAACTTCGGCTGCTCTCCAAAATGGACAAACCACGTCCACAGGAAATCTAAAAGAAAAAGAGAGGAGAGAGCGCACGCCCCATAGCGTAAAAAGGTAATTTAATGAGGGAAGGGGGGGGTAAGGGGGGTGGTTAAAATGCACTCACAAGGGTACAAGTAATAAAGGCATTATGTGATTATAATCACCACCATCCGGTTCTTGCTTTGTGTCTTTAATGCAGTCCGGTCTCGGAACAGGATGGGTCCGCGTCCCAGCTAGTAGAGAAGGCCAACGGGTATCACACGTCCTTCGAGAGTTCAGGAAAGTGTGGCTCTGTATTCCTCAAGCCTCCGTAGCATCGGCGCAGATCTCGGTCTGTTCTCTGCGCTGTATGATGACGTAATGTCGTAGCGTCTGACGTAATGACGCTCCCTTACGCGTTTCGTCACTCGGCGGGTGACTTTCTCAAAGGGCGGTACTGAGAGAGGGTCTGTCCGCTATTTAAATACACGAACCAATGCCGCTTAATCAACAGAGCGCCCCTCATCAGCTGTTGATGCTTACAACTCAATACAATTGTCCACAATACTAATACACTCTAAAAGTGCCTAATAAAAACTATTTGCCTCATTGAAGGAGATTGGTTATACATATGTGTGACTAAATACTAGACATTACCGGAGCCAAGGGACTCATATATCCTATAACATATTAGATCTAAACTCATACAGGGACATACCTAAATAATATACCAAACCAAGAAATAAATATATATAAAGAATAATATCATAGCATGACTAAAGATATATAGACCCTAATAGACCCTTAATGAATCATTTATGTAACAATACTATTCCCATATAAGGGATAATACATAACAGGCAAAAACAAATTTGCATCAGAATTCAAGGAGTATACTAATGAATAATTAAAAACCACAAATTAATAAAGATTTAACTTAAAACATATATTATTATAAAAAATCAGAATGTTGATGGACAGGTAATCCCACAAGGATATATAATCCCACTGGATAAATCAAACCATTGGATTAGTTTAATATATTGAAAACGTGAAAACAGATTCCTTATGCCACGTCAAAAGGTGGTACCTGGAGGGGGGGAGAGATAGACAGCTCAAAATCATTATCTCAATACCGATTAATGAATTCATAAATGAATATTCTTAAACTATATTTATAAAAATTATAATTAATACTACAAATGAAAAAGATGTGTTAAGATAACTATATTATATATAATGTAATCTATAGCAGATCTATGTGAATGACTACACATTCTTTGTGTTTAAAAGTGTATCCCAAGTGGACATATTATACATAATTATTAACAACTATTCTATAATTATTTATATTTTTATATATTAGTGAACGTGATATCTCTGTGAAGGTGTATGTGAAACTATATATATTAATAAATAAATATATATTGAAAATTATATATAAAAAATATATATAAAAGTGCTAGAAGGTGATTGTGTAAATATAGTGACGAAACTACTTTGATAAAAGTAAATATATGATGAATTGCTTTAACCAAAGAACCACCTCAAAATAAAAAACAAACAAAAAAGTGCCCGACACGAGGAGAGGCCAACGAAAGGAAAGACCCAGACAAAGGATGGCAGAGGAATGCAGAGGAACTCCTGGAGAGGAAGGGCCGTCCAAGGACTAATTAAACTAATGTACTGACGTCCAGGCATTCATTTAATCCACCTGGACTAAGAGTCCCCAACTGGTGGATCCAAAAGGTTTCCCGCTTGCAGAGGGTCTTGAAGCGGTCGCCTCCTAGAGTACAAGGAGAAATGGTCTCAATTCTCATTACTGTCATTGTTTTTGGATCTTGTTGATGATAAAGTTTAAAGTGTCGAGAGGTCTCCTCAAACCCCAGCAGAATCCAATCCTCTGGCATCCTTCCTGATATTTTCAGTGACCATGCAATAGTGTACTGTGTAAGGAAAATTAAACCGCCCCATTCAAGCCCTAAAGTTCTCCTCACTAGAACATTTAAAAACTTTAACCCACAACAGTTTCTGGATGACCTTACCAACTGCCCATGGCACAGAATCGATTTAATTCCCGACCGTGATTCTGCGCTCGACTATTTCCAATCAGAGTTCTTAAAACTCTGCGATACCCATGCTCCACTACGCAAAATAAGGGTACGGGGGGGCCACCTTCCATGGGTTACACCTGACCTTATAGCACTCTACCAGTTCAGGGATGCCTTGTGGAAAAGCTACAAAGTAACTGACACTACCAAGGATCTCAATCACTACAGATGCCTGCGGAACGTGTGCACAAGGCAAACAAGGTATGCAAAAGCACAATATTACTCTGACAATCTCCATCAAAATACATCAAACCCAGCTAACTTCTGGAAGGTTAACAACAATATATTCCAGGCTCCTAACCATCAACAACCAAGTAATATCACTAAGGGGGATATTACTCTGACAAACCCCACTGACATTGCAAATGCATTCAATGATTACTTTGTGGGGTGTGCCACTAACTTATTAGCGAAACGCAGCACAAACCCCAAACCTGAATCTCATCCTGGGAGTACCCCTATAGTCCCACCCCCTCCCAACACTGCCCACAATTTTCAATTTAGCCCAGTATCTGAAGAGGAGATTACACAAGCGCTCCTCAAACTAAAACTAAGCAGCCAATGTGGACCCGACTTACTACAATCTAGGTTCCTACGACTTGGTGCCCCAGCCATTGCCAAACCAATTGCTTCCATAGTCAACTCTATCCTGTCTGCAGGACATATCCCTAAGACCTGGAAAACTGCCAGAGTTGTCCCAATCTTCAAAAGTGGGGACAAAAACACTGTCTCAAACTACAGGCCAATCTCACTTCTCCCAATTCTATCCAAAGTTATGGAAAAATGTGTCCACTCCCAATTAAGCGATTTCTACTCCAAGACAAATTTCCCTAGCCAATTCCAGTCTGGTTTCGTCCCAAACACTCCACCGTAACTACCCTGCTAAAAGTTTGCAATGAAATCCAGTGTGGAATGGAACGGGGACAACTCACTGGTGCAGTATTCCTAGATTTTGCAAAGGCTTTTGACACAGTTGATCATGTTATCCTGCTTAACAAACTCCAGAGCTCTGGAATAGGGAAACATGCTTTAAACTGGTTTCAGTCCTACCTATCAGGAAGATTCAAACATGTGTCCATCTCAGGCTCTAACTCCAACCCCCTGGATATCACCTGTGGTGTCCCGCAAGGCTCTGTTCTGGGGCCCCTACTCTTCTCAGTGTTCATTAATGATCTTCCCACAGCTTGTAAGGAAGCCTCAATACACATGTATGCAGATGACACAATCCTGTATGCACACAGCCATAGCCTCTCTGACCTTCAACACATACTTCAGTCTGACTTTTTGAGACTCGAAAACTGGATTTCCCAAAACAAACTGTTTTTAAACACTGACAAGACTGTAACAATGGTATTTGGGACCAAGACTAAATTTGTAAAGCTTCCAGTGACTGAGCTCCTTATTAGAACCAACGCTAAAACCACCCTAACACCTGTCACTAGTTTTAAATACCTGGGCTTATGGTTTGACTCCCACTTAACATTCGGGATGCACATTGATACCCTGACAACCAAGACCTATGCCAAACTAGGGGTACTTTACAGGAACAAATCCTCCCTAAGTCTCCTGGTCAGAAAGCGTATTGCACAGCAGATGCTAATGCCAATTATTGACTATGGAGACATAGTATATGGCTCGGCTCCTCAAACCCACCTTAGCAAACTTGACACCCTCTACAATTCAATTTGTCGTTTTGTTCTCTAATGCAACTACAACACACATCACTGCGAAATGCTCAAAGAACTAGATTGGTCATCACTAGAGTCTAGGCGCAAAGTTCACCTTTCCTGTCTCACCCTCAAATACTTTCTGGGCAAGCTACCCAGCTACCTGAACAAGCTCCTCACCCCTACCACATGCAGTACCTATCACCTGAGATCAGACTCCAAAAGACTATTTATGGTCCCAAGACTCAACAAAGTATCCCGATGTTCCTCCTTCTCCTTCCGTGCACCCCAAAACTGGAACAACCTACCAGAGACTCTCATATCCACCACCAGCTTAAGTTCTTTCAAATCTAAGGCTGTCTCACACTTTAATCTGGTCTGTAACTGTTTCATACGCTCATAATATATATTTTCTTTAACTGTGCATGCAATGTCTTGTATATAATGTATACCTTGTTCATTTATGTAACTGTATTTGTAACCATGTATTATTTTGTTTACTCTGTGCCCAGGACATACTTGAAAACGAGAGGTAACTCTCAATGTATTACTTCCTGGTAAAATATTTTATAAATAAATAAAGTACTATCCTAAGGCTGGAGACCAGTGTTAAGTATGCAGTGCTGTCTTTATGCTGTACTCTGTTATGGAGAATAATAAATATGCTCCTGTTACAAAATATACTCCTGCCTGGGCTTGCAGTCTGTCAGGGGGAGTATGAAAGAGTTCTTCCACAGGGACTGCTTCCAGCTCTCCTGGAGCCTGCGGTAGATGGAGGCGCTGACACCAGAATGCAGGGGAACCAACTAGCAACCCTAAAGCCTGTCCTGTTTCCCCAACAACATCAGTGGGAGCTCAGATTTTCTGTGAGCCACAGGTATGCAGCAGCACTACACACCTGGTAGCCAGGGAATCTCAAATAGGGTGGGGGAAGCACCACTACATATGTACACATGTACATACTGTATATATACACATGTACATATATATACATGTACATATAATAAACTTACGTGTTTTTGCTCAATAATATACTTTTGGAACAATATGCATATGCATTGTGTAAATAACAAATGTATGATGATAGTAGTTGCTCCAAGTTAAGCATGCAAATCACTGTATAACTGTTTCAGATCAATTAACTAAATTCTTGCAGTATACAAAATAGTCTTTTAATTATTACAGAGAACAAATGTAGCAGAAGTAATCATACATAATTTGTGAAACACACCCTGGCAAGGTTTTAAACAATATATTAGTTCCAAATTAGATATTGAATGATTAGATTGTACCTAACCAGTATATTTAATTGTACAAATCATTTATTGCCTCATGCAAATGTTCATTTTCATCTGAAGAAACAATTATCTATTTAGAAGTTTCTGTAGTATTGTGGTAATGCTACATTCCAGCATAAAAAGTATTATCTTGCAATTTTTTCCCTGGGCTGTTTGTATTTGCTTGCCAATAGTAATTTCTCCTTCACTAATACCTTTTGAATGTAAATTAATTTGCCTGAAACATTCTTCTTCACAAAATGTTGATGTCATACTTATTTATCAGAGATTTGTGAGCACCGTGGATGCTAAATACTGAATTTCTACAATGTTTTCCATTTATGTAAGACATTTGCTTCAAATGTAAGATAACAATACATATTTAAATATTTAGTTAAGCTAAGTGCATTAAAACAATTAGGGCCATTGAACAAAGAGGTTCTGCTTCGGAACTAGAGCAATACATATGGTCTATGTATCAGGAAAATTACTTTGACACACTGTATCATTTCCTGCTTCTAACGTAAAAATAGATTAGATGCAGATTGTTAGGCAGGAATATTTACGTCACCTAAAGCCTGGTAGATCTTTCGATGCATAGCAAAGGGAGGAAACACATTGTTACATCTCACAGAGGGCCAGATATACTGTTCTTCATGAGCCTATTTAACCTAATGGTAACCTAAATTAACGTTTGGTTAATGGTAACGGCTATACATTAAAGCAAATAACCTATTGTAACCTTTATTCCCCCCCCCACCCCTCCCCATCTCAGATAGGGTCTCCTTAGGAATCTAGTGCTCAGGCTACGTGTCTTAGTGTGGTGCATACCTGCTGGCAACAGGGGGCCCCGAGTCTCCCACGATGACATGGGGGAGAACAGGACAGGCTTCTGGGGTTGTGCCTCCGTCGCTCTTACTCGTGCAGCGCCTCCATCTCCTGCAGCCCCCAGCTGTATGGTGTGAAGTATCTACAAGAGAATATTCCTTCCCCTCCTCCCGATAACACTTCACTCTCAGGCAGGACTATAAGTAAAAGTGCAGTCTTTATTGGTCTTCTCTATTCAGCAGCCAGAGCAAGCTGCCTCCCTCAAGGATGTCCCTGACCTCACTCCCGACCTAGGGCACCAAGAGTGGGTCTTGCTCTTCCCCTATCCTCTAGGCAGGATTGGAGGTATGGGGTGCACCCTCTCACTCCCCGTAGGGAGGCCTCAAGCCTGCCAGTCCTGGCAGCTTGGTCTGGGTCACCCTTGTCCCTCTCACTCTGGGGACAGACTCTCTAAATAGGAAGTGGCAGTACACCAAGTAGCTCCAGCAGGCACTGCCCCTGTATCATCTGATTGGACACAGAGCCTGATTACCTGCCTTCACTGACTCACTACACTGCCTGAAGTGGGGAAAACCCATGATTGCTCCTGGCAAACCTGACCTTACGCAGGGATTACTGCCAAGAGGAGGGCAGAGCTATACCCAAAACCCCACAGCGCTACACTCTCCCTCAGGTGGAATTCAATGGTTCCCACTTGGACCAAATTTACTGGGCCATCCTGCAGGTGGACAACCTGTACAAATACAAATGACAGTTAATACCATACAGTTTTTATACATCACAGGCTGTACAACCACCCACCTTGGAATGGGGAAATAACAAAGGGGAAACTCCCAACATGGAGAATCCACAACTAATAATAATGGCGGGGATCAGGCTTCTTTATTTCCCGTCGATTATGGTCTATGACCTTCACAAAGTAGGATTGGAGAGGCCCATTCTCCAGCCTATACACAATTTTTATGCATATAGATGTTTTTCCCTGTACTCCATACTTTCATGAGAGAACAGATTCCTTCTTCTGTGTGAAGTACTACTGCTTTTTAACCACAATTAGTCAATGACTGCATCCCTGAGCCATGTGTCTCTCTGATCTTCAATCTCCTGCATGATAGGCTCTGGTTGATAAGGGAACTCATACCCATGAGACTGTCTGTACCTGGCTACAATAGCTCTATCAGCCCTACTCAACTTGGTGAGTTTCCTGTTCCCAGCCTTGCCTGGCAGTGCCCAGTATTTAGGCTCCTCAGGGGCAATTTCATCATACAATATAGATGAGCCTTTGGGTGTCACGTGCTTTTGAGTAATCTCTCCCCATCTCTTAAGGAGCTCTTCGGCAACCTCCTTCTTAGAGTAAGTGCCTACATCCCACCAGTGATTTACCACATCATTCTTGATCAATACGAACCTAGTACGGTCCATCCCTTTATCACACCCCTCAAATAAGGGTGCCCACCATTTGTCTTGGTGCTCATATGAAGATGACACACTCATACCTTACTCTGACTCATCTCTTGAGGACACACCAGATGTCTCTATCTGTGGAGTGTGAACCTTTACTTACCTCTAGTTACATCTGTATACCTTGTGGGATTCATTCTGGGTGCTTTTGAACTTACAGGTTCTTGGACTTGGACTCTCTGGTCCTACCTCTAGGTGCAGGGTTAAATACAGTGGGGTTAGGTACAGGTATGCGACTTGACCATGGTATCTCCCCATCAGAACCCTCATCGCTTGGAACCCAATCCCGCCAGTCCGTGGAAAATTTGGGCGTCTCACTTTGCATCCCCCACTAGGACCCGGTGGATGTGAACATGACGGGGCAGGGGCAGTGGCCGGGGCAATGGCGCTAGGGGCGTTGACCATAGAATAGTCATAGACCAAAATAGTGTCTCTCAGTCGGGCTATGCCGCGACCTGTAGGGGTTTGGTTCTCTTACTGTCCCTGGCGGCGGCTTGCCTGGTTCCTCTTTTCACTACGTGGTCTCAGAACCTCTGGAACTCTTCCTCCTCTATGCGGATCTCCTCAGGGAGTAAGGTAAGGCTTCCGGGCCTAAACTCCATGTCGACCCGGAAGTGACATCATCATGGATTGTCTCTGCAGAGTCTCCGTACGCCTTTGGGTTCCGCGCCGGAAGTGCGTCACTTTTGAATCAACACAATACATCAACAACTGCATAGAAAACAACCTAGCCTTCCTACGCAACATTCCAAACTCGACCTACTAATGGACTCAACGCAAACGCAATCTATTTGCAATTATTTAAGAACCTTGTAAACCAACAATGTTCTTGACTCTGAGTGCAAATGAAATTGGTTGGCCTTGCTTAGTTCAAACACTACAAGTTCCAGAACAATGGTCTTGACATTAGCGAGAATGACACAGCCAATTTTCATTTCATGCAGAAGGCTTCCTTAATTAATGAGGACGCAGTTATTTATGCTGTATACTTCAATAAAATTGGTGATGTTATTATGATTATACTGCAGTCCAAAAGATACAGCCCCTTTGAAAAATTTTGTGGTTAATTTTTTTTAAGTGAATCGAATTTCAACATCGTGGCAGTCCACACGCTTACATTCTGCTGTGCCCCAAAAGACCCACTGGGTACCAACAAAGCAGACACCAGTGCCGTGATAGACCAACTCATTTCTGTATCCGCTGCCAATGCATCGGGAAATATCAAACTTCAAACACACAAACATACATTCACGTGCTACAAGAAAATAGTAACAGATAAACGGCAGGTGTGTCGCTTTGAAGCTCTATTCATGCCCTGTTGCTTGAAAGACGGACGGCAAAAAAAATACACAGCTCATTACATGACTATCTGACACAATCTAGAGAATAACGATTAAGGTGACATAGATACCTTCTTTAAGGCTAATGATATTAATTCATATGAGTATTGCTTAGATGTACTCAGAGCTGCCATTAAATGACCCAAAGTTTTCCTAAAGAGGCTACCGCGTGAAAAGTTGAGCGAGCCTTTCAATACCTTCATCTGTAACATTTTAAAATCAAACACCAGCATACAATTTATAACTATGCTTCTTATGTTGTTGACTACATTAACAAGACAAACATAGGTATCAGTAACTTAAAACGACACATAATTACCATTTTGAACGAGCATCCAGAGTTCGATATCATTGAAATAACAAGGAAACTAAGCATCAACATGCTCAACACCATTGAAATCACAAGCCAAGAAGCCGTCTGGTATTTACTACATCAACCCATGTCTCAGAGCTCAGGGTCGTAGTTTACATTCCCACCCTCTGGCCTATTGAGCAACAGCGACTAAGGAAATCAAACGAGGAGATGAACAACGATAACCTCACCGATGAGTCCTGCGACATATGGAATGAGAACTGGTTTGACAAAAGACCGCAAAACTTGGACGATATAACGATGGCATATTTTGTCACCAATTACACATGTAGAGTCAAAGGTATGTACAAGAAACGCCAGTATCCACACATAATACGCTGTCGTAATTATGACATGGCTCAAGATGTCAACGAATTTAAGCATGAAATGTTCACTCTACACACGCCATTTCAAAAGGAGGAGGAGGAAATTCTATCCGAGATAACATTTTTGATCATCTATGATACAAATGAGGAGCTAATTTTAGAGCGCCATAAACTCTACGAATTAGACTTAACTAGAGATATAGAAATCTGCAAACAAATGTGCCACAAGAAAGGCAATGCTGATGCTCAAGAGAAATACAGGAGTTATCTACACAAACTGGTCACTAGATTGCCACAAGAAACCCATGCGAACCAACAGTTTTATGATCATCCAGACAGTGTAATGAATGCAGATCTTAGGCTCGCCACGCTCAACAAATTTGGTGCTATTGCAAAGAAACATGACAATTTAATGTCTAAGGAACAATTTTCTAAACTCATGCAAATGATAAATGAAAAACAAAAAGGCCTACTAATGCATGTCATTTGGAGCATACTATCTCCATATGGCTAACCACTTCAGATATTTATTACTGGGCCCGCCGGCTGTGGTAAAACTTTTATTATACACCTTTTAATGGACATTTTCAATCGCTTCAGTAACACAGACGGATACTGTAATGCATACATTACTTGTGCATCCACTGGTAAAGCTGCTGTGGCAATTGATGGCACTACCATAGATACCGCTCTGAAAATATCCATTTCTAGAAATGTGCCACTTTCAATTGAAGTTGCTCACCAAGATCGAACTCTCTTCAAATACGTGCAAGTCCTTATCATTGGTGAAGTCAGTATGATAAGTGCCGAGTTATTGTTGCAAATAGACGAAAGACAAACAAATAACTGGAAATGTTGATAACCACTTTGGTGGACAAAGCATCTTTTTAATCAGTGACTTGCATCAATTGCCTCCGGTTCGTACAACACCCCTATATAAGCATATAAAATAGCGTATGGCGTGACCCACATTGTGGCATGGGCTTAAATACTATTAACTCCAGGAAGTTATGCATCAGTCAAACATTATGTTTTCAAGAGTGCTAACTAAAATTGGTAACGGCATACAATTGGATGAATGTGAACAACAACTAATTGAATCACGTTTCTTCACGAAAGACGAAGCTGACCATCTATGTCCCAACGGAATACGCCTCTATTTGCGCAATCATTCGGTCAACACGTACATCCAATTCATTCTGGAAAAAGTAATGTCTATAACACTAGCTATCTTTGTTGGCTGTAGAAACACAGAGCAAGAAGCTCACGTTCGGCAAAAACTTTAAAAAAGGTCTGTGCTCGATACCAGTGGCTTACCCTACAAACTCCCACTGGTCATTGGAAAACCACCCATCACCCCTGGGAGGCCTAACAACCCACCCCACAGCAACTACCCCCATCTCCCAGTCTCCCGACCCCCAACAAGAGTATACCCCCACACACACAATAATGGGCAATAATCCTATTAGCCAAATGTGGGTAATAGGACTTTTGCCCATTGAAAAGCATAAAAAATACATTAAATAAAAAGTACAGTAATTACAATAAATTATCATACAGTAATACAAACTAAGCCATTAAATCCATTTAGGTCCCAGGTAGCCGCAGTGACCATCAATGGATTTAATTTAATGTCACTAAATCTATTAAACAAAAAGAATCACCTAGAAAGTAATGTTTTTCTTTCATTAATAAACCTGAAGCAATTATATGGACTGGTTTTGCAGTACCAGTCCTGATTTCTTTTTGGAGATTGCAAAATGGGAAATTCATATTAGTAGTGAGGTATAATTTATTGTGCAGGCTGTATAACATGTTAAGTGTCACATATCAAGTTTATGTAGAGTTAAAATTGGATTTGAAGTGGAGGTGAAGAATACAAGAAGATCTGGATTCTGCCCTTCATGAACAACCCTCCAACTGTGAAAACTTGGCTTTCTATATCCTCTTTCAGTTTTTACACATCTACAGACTCACTTTCTAAGATGCTGTTTAACCTTCGGTGCTACACTGCCCTCCCAGGCCTGATTTATACATCTGCTGTTTCAACTCTTATTCTTCTAAACCTCCAATACCTGGGAAGTCTCTCCTCCTATCGGCCTCTCCCTGCATCTCATTATGCCCTCCTTATTGCTTTAACTGTTTGCTGTTTCCTCACTTCTTTGTAACTTTTATGTCTTCTCCACTTTCCCCACACCCCTCCTTTTATCCATATCTCTTAATCTCTCCTTCCCTCCACCTATGCATGTGCCCAGATACAGCACCACTAGGTACAGACCTCTTTCCCAGCAACTTCTACACCCCTCAATAAAAGCACCCCCACAAATCCTCTGTTCACCTTCTCTCCCTCTCTCTCTCTCTCTACTCTTCCTTCTTGCTGCTAGGGATATCTCTCCTAATCCAGGACCCAGACATACACACCTGCTCTCGCCCACACTTCCCTGCCACCTCTTTCCCTACTAATGGTGTTAATATATCTAATTTACTATTAACTAACCTTAAAACTCACCTCTCAAAAGAAGCATCCCAATAGCCTCCGCTCATCGCTACTGTCCCACACCCACAGTCGCTCCTACCAACCATTGTGGCCAAGCACTGCCATCTACTGCACGTTTTCCCTCACCTGCAGTCTCTGTAAGTCTCCCAATATAGCACTTTGAGTGTAAGCTCTCTGGGTCAGGGATTTCCTTTTCTATTGTCTGACTTTGCTGCGCATATTGTATTATTACAATTCCCTGTACTGTATTGTCTTTGCAAAGCATTGAGTACACTGTCAGCACTATTTAAATAGAGATATACATACATACAAATCTTATGCAATTGTTATTATTATGGTGTTTTAGTTGATAGGTAAGTTTTTTTCCAGCAGAGCCCTAGTTTTGCATTTTACCTACAATGCATTTCTAATTGTGCATCTGTTTACAATGATGATGATAATGTTAACACAGCCCTGAGATCCATTCATTTTAAAGGTTTTCTTTACTTTTCATAGTTTTGCTCTTTAAGTGAATATTGTTTGGTCACTAAAGGTTCAAATGGGTCAACCCGAAATATATCTCCTCCAAGAGATTAAATCGACATTAAAAGAACAAAGAATGTCCGGACCATTTCTTTTTTTCCCCCTTACAAAGGCCTTTTCAAAGATCTGAACTGAAAAGGGGATTTTTTTTTCACATAAGAGAATTTCCTAAGGGTGGTAAGAACTTTGATTTATTCCATTCTGCCTTTCATGAAAATGTAAAGAGTGAGGAAGTTAGACTTCATAAATCAAGGTTAACTATATACACTTTCAACTAAACTCAAGAAGTATTTAAACACAAAACAAGCTGCTGTCTGTCGGAAACTCTTGTGCTTTTATGTAGAGGCATAATCTGTAGGCTGTTTGTAAGTGTGCCTTAAAAGTGACGCTGGTGTAACGCTAATAATTATCCTAGTGAAGTAAAACCTACTGTAGGAAAGAATCTTGGGGCAGGTCTATTTCAGCTTCTCAATTGACAGTAATTAAAATAGGCTTTACAGTCAAACAGTTGATAACACATTTCCACCAGATGTAAAGTCACACTTGACATTTCCCATAGCACGGCTGAGAAGTGTCCTTTTAAAAGTTATTATATAAAAACAAACTTCCATTCTCTTGCCCTTCTCTCATCCTGTTTTTCCATGATCCATAACAAATAAATATGATATTTCATATAATTTATTTGGGCTGTCAGTTTATTGACGGTCATTGTTTGTAATTTAATAAAAGAAGAAACAGAAAAATCATAAACAATTAATGCAGAGATTTTGTAGCTATACAGTAAAATGTAATTGCATTGAACAAAAAAAAATTATACGTTTGCTCATGTCAAAAATATGTTTTTAATTATTGCTCTTTCCTGCTAATGTTAGGTCAAAAATATTTCCTTTTTTTTAATTTTTTTTAAAGTAACAGACACTGTAATCTGTGGTTTTGGGGCATCCTTAATATGGACTAAAAGGCCCTCCAATAAACAATTTAACATTTAATATAGACATTAATCACCCTGGAGGGCCTTTTAGTCCATATTAAGGTTCTTCTTTATATGTCACACATATTCCAGTTTTTTATGCATAGCCTGCTTTTCTGCCCATTTATTATGTAAAATATAACTCCAGTTATTTATCAAACAAGTTATATGGGGTTAATATCAATCTCCCCATTGAGTGTAATATATGAATATTCACAGACATGAATATATATGTTTCCACATAGAATACATAAAGGACAAATGATTTATGATTTATATTCTATGCCAAAAGAATTGTTATTGTTATTGAAAATGAGTATATGGTTAAATAATGACAACACATTGTCCTTCATCTAACTCTATGAACTACCGTTGCAGTTCCAAGATCCGCTTTACAATGTCTAATAATGTGTAATTGTTTCTGTTTGTTATGTGTGTTTTTATGGTTGCTAGGCATGGTTCATCATGCGTATTTTATTCATATCTGTTTCCCTCCCCAAGTCTTTCTATCCTCTTTGCCACCCCCCCTTCTCCTTTCCCCCTCCCCTCCTCCCCCTCCCCCCCCCCACCACTGATTCTTTAGTTCATATAGCCATGTACTTATTCCCATACACGATCGAGATGAGAAGTTCACTGCTATTTGTTATTGTTTTGGGGTTGCCATAACAACGTCGCGGCTGGTGTTGCAGGAGGGGGTGTACGTGCGGCTGCCTCATATGCGCGTCATTCCCCTGCTTGAAACACATCCACGGCATCTTGCTCTCCATTGGCTATGAGCATCAACCAATTAGGGTGCATTTCGGCGATTTTCGCGCCAAATTCACGCAGCGCGATGACGCAGGTGGGCGGGGCTTACTCCTTAAGACTGGGGAGAAGAACGGCGCGAGTCAGCTCTATGATTAATCACTATGTTAGTCCGAAACGCGTCAGAATGTGTCCCCCATACCATGATTTGTTAATAAAAACTTATTTTTAACCCACACCTTGCTGGTCTCCTACTCTACTCAGCTGTGCACCTCTGGAATCCCAGGATTTCTACCACTAACAGACACTGTACTTGTTACTTTATTGCTTGACTTTATCATGTGACAGTTCAAAACAAACAAAATAGTTGAAAAGCAAAAAAAAAATTAGTTTCCAATATGAGGAATTAGCAGCTTGTATGAACGTTTGACAGAATTACTGATTTAAAAGATTAATAAAGATGGTAGAAAAAATACATAAATGAATGTAGATCTACACTCAATAATCGTGTGCTGGTTGGTTATAAGTATGAAGCCACAATATCTATTGGGTGACCTAGCAGCCATATTTGATTTTTTCTGAACAAGCAATAAAAAAAACACCATGGCGCTCTTAAATGACAATATCTAAGTAAAGGTGGTAAAGTGATATAGTGAAATACATATAAAAATAATATAATTAAATAGTGTCCGTGCAACGTGAAAAGAAATGTAGCCAGGTTCCCCTTTGTCCTCTTACCTCGCGGTCCGAGACGTGTGGGGGAAGGCTACGGGGAGACGCTGGGTGCTGCCGTAGTGGGAGGCTTACCTGGCACAGGAGCAGGGAGGTTGTTAGTGGTGGCTGTGAGGCGAGCAGATCGCCGGGACTCTGAGGTGACGCCAGGATGCAGGGCGCCACCATCTTGGTTGACCGCGCATGCGCAGTGTGTGCTTAGCGCATGCGCATTGGATTTAAGTGCTGCGGCCATAAGGGGCAGGCTCCATATGGTACTACAGCAGCCTCTAGGTTGTTCCTCATGTGGGTAGAGACAGCCAATAGGGCTGCAGGGTTAACGGCAGGGAAGAATAGTTACATTTGGCGCGCAGAGCACCACGAGTGAGTCGGGAGCAGGACAGCAAGGGGTGAGGTAAGGTCCAGGGAGAAGTGCTCTGCTGGACTAGGCCAGATACCCCTTAGGTCCCAGCTAGACCCCATCACTATTAGCTTGTGTGCTGTAGAGAAGGCCCCAAGACAGGGATGCCCCCCTTAGCACATTAGTGGTAGTCAGCACATTTGTGATGGACGCATGCGGTGTGCGTGGCCTGCGGTTTGGGACCATACCCATGCCCATACAAAGAGACTCTTAAGGGTGAGACTCTGCAGCAGGAGTTCACCCCACACAGATGCGGATGCCTTCGTTGGACAGACTGGACCGACTTGCTTCAGGGATCAGACGGATTCTTGCGCTATTCAGCGGTACCCGGGTACTGGAGAGCCCAGGAAGGTATACCATCTAAGTGCACCAACAGTTCTCAAGAGTAGCGCTACTCCCTACACTTTTGGTGCGGACTGACGTTGTGGAACGGACACTGGGACACTGGTGCCACCGCACCCCAAGTACTGTGGGGATACTCCACATGGTTAATATTGTGTTGTGTAGTTACTGTGTTGATGATGTGTTTAGTAAATATTCCTTTATAGTTCAAAGCGTGTATATTTACTGCTGTATTGTCTTGGGAGGGGCTATCCCACTGTGTGATGATCCTTCTCAGGTGGAGTCGCTGTGTGTAAGTGAACAAGGTCACCCCAGGCTCCCTTCAGCAGAGCATCAGGCCTCATGTAAGCCACTCAGGTAAAACACCACAGGTAGTTTCCCTAGAAATGTGGGGGAAAGGGGTGTACAGACATAAAAGTGAATAGAAACAAATTCGCCACTCAAAACCCAAACATGAACCGTCGTCATAGTTCTTAAAGTTGATGTCTTTGTGATGTGGGGAGTGCAGAATCAAACCAGAAAGATAAAGAAAACATGACCAAACTCTGGTCAAATACAAATTTTTAGAATAGTCTTGTGATGCCGAAATTCACATGGCCCCAATCATTTTAAAGCAATATATATATATATATATATCACAAAGACAACACAAGACGTGTAGGCATTGGATGCCTTTTTATCTTGCTGCCAATTTGGGATAGGAGTTCATGGTGAACCTGGGCTGTTTACATCCACTCTGCAAACCTGGGACTCACCCTACCACCGCAGATGACCACAATAGAGATTTCTCTCCCACGAATGGTTCTGTTTAAAATCCTGTAAGTGCACATTCTTATGGGTTGCTGATCTTTTAAATAAATGTACCTTATTTTTTAATCAGCTACGTGCTATGGAGCTTGCGCTTTTGTTTGTTTTTTGTTATATATATATATATATATATATATCAGTAGAATGGGCTCAGGAATCTTCCCAGGGATATCTCCGTCTCCTTCAAAATGCTTCCTAGCTTTGATATGATAAAGCTGGTATACGGAGCAGCAGGGCAGCACTCCCAGAGACAGAAAAAAAAGGCACAAAAAAAAAATGCACAATAGTGCCAATTTTTTATTTTTTTTATTTATGGATTTATGAATAGGTTTAAAAATGCACATTCACATTTATAAAAAAAAAGCCTTTAAACACATAGGGGCCAATTCACTAAGCAGTGATAAAATCAGTGCTTTTGCGTGCGACTATGCATTTTTTTATCGCGCTATAAGACATGAAGCCAAAAGCAGGATTCACTAAGAAGTGGAGGCCATTCTTTTAAGGCCGATAAAAAAATGCACTATCGTGCGAGCTGGTTTTTTTTTGCATCAGTGTTGTTGTGCTATAATTTCTATAGCGCGATAGCCAATGGAAAACAAAAGCAGCGTGTAAGAGCTGCACGGAGACGCTGCGTCTCCATGCATGGCTTTAACAGGCGATTGCGCATGACAAATATTGATTTTGATAATAGTGTACATGAGCAGGGGGTCTCCTGAGCTGAACCGCATTGGTTTCAGCCTTGGGACCCCCTACTTCCCGAGATACAGGCCCCGTTATTGGGTGCTTTGCTTTTAAATCTTCTGTGTCATGTGACCGGGGGATTTAAATCCTGCAGGGGGATATCGGCACCCCGTAACGGGGCCTGTATCTCATAAAGTAGGGGGTCCCCGAGGCTGAAACCAATGTGGTTCAGCTCAGGAGACCCCTACTCATGTACACTAGTATCAAAACACCAATAACAAAAGAAAACAATTCATTACCGGTAATGAAGCTGCTTTAATGTAATTTTTATTAATAGTGTGCAGGAGCAGGGTGTCTCCTGAGATGAACCGCATTGATTTCAGCCTCGGGGATCCCTTGCTTCCCGAATTACATGCCGAGATATTGGGTGCCAGTATCCTTCATTATTTAAATCCCCCGGTCACATGACGCGGACAATTTAAAAATGGCGGCAATACTGACACCCGATGCCCGATGCCGAGCCCTGTAACTCAGGAAGCAGGGGGTCCCTGAGCCAGAAATCAAAACGGTTCAGCTCAGGAAACCCCCTGCTCCTGCACACTATTAAAGAAAATTACATTAAAGCAGCTTCATTAACTTAACAGCTATCCGCTAAGGCAATGAAGGGGTTAAGGCACAATAGCAGCTTTATTGGGGGCAGAGAGGGTGAGTGAAGGAGGTAATAGCAACAGGATGGGTTGTTAGGCCTCTTGGGTGGCATTGGGAGGTGTTAACCCCTTCATTACCTTAGCGGTAGTAACTGCAATGGTAATGAAAGGATTAAACCCCCCACTACCCACCCGAGAGGCATAACCACCCACCCTAGGGCTATTACCCCCTTCACTCAATCCCTCTACCCACAATAAACATTGCAATACCTACTACCTACTGTACCAATACACAACACATACCCCTGTGCCCCCAACAACCTCCCTAACACATACAGTACAGTAATGGGCAAAATTACTAATATCCAGATATGGATAACAGTGCATTTGCCCATTTAAAATAAAACATAAACCAGCAGCATAAAGTAAATATAACATGCACTTACCCCTGCCAGCCTGCCAGGATGAAGGGCATCCTCATCCTCATCACCGTCCTTGTCCTCCGTTGTCAGCAACAGTACAATAAAAAAAATACAAACTAATGGCCCCTAACCCCTTAATCACCATAGCGGTTAGTAACCACTATAGTAATTAAAGTGTTAACCCACCCTCCCCCAATACACAACCAGGAGGCCTAACCACCCTACGAATGCAACTACCCCCACTCTCCACCCATTGATTGGTACAGTGTTAAAGCAAGCTCTTAAAAAAAACAGGCCCAAAATAAAACACAGTATTACATAGAAAAGAAACCCATTACAAATGCCCAAAAAAACAATTGATTGTCACAGTGGCACACATAAGCTGCCACCATGCCAGGCAATATGCAACCTTCCAATCCCCAAAACAAGCCTCAAATTAAAAATACATTCAAATTTTTTCAACTTATATTTTTATTGGCAATTTTTAATTGGGATACAGAAGATAAAATTGGAATGGTAGGATGTTATATAGCAAAAAGCATGACATAGACATTCCGGGCCCACAGATCCAAATATACAGTAGTGATTAACCAACTTGTTAGGGTCCTCCTTAAAATCCCCTAATAACTCTGCGGCGAAATAATAATGGACAGAACATAATGGACACAACAATACAAGGGGAAATGAGGGGAAGGGGGAGGGACGGGGATGGTGACAGTATTTGCAAAAGGTCTAAGTTTATTTTACTTGTATACTCCAAGTCATACCCATTATTCAAAAGGGATAGTCATTACTCTAGTTCATTTGAGACGTGCCTCTGTTCTAGATCAGTCCGGGAGGATTGTCATCTTCTGTCTACACCCAAGTCAGTTCTCTAATATCTCTCTGGCCCCCTCTCCAGCAAACCATAGGTCAAAGTCTGTGAGAACTTGTCACAGTTCTCTGTCAGGAAAGCTGTGAGTTTTTCCATCATACCAATATGCCATATTCTAGGTTTTACCTTTGCCAGTGAGGGTGCTTCCTGTTTTTTCCTAGACACCGCAATACAACATCTTGGAGCTGACATGATGTGGGAAATTAGTTTGGTTGAGGCTCTTGACATATCTTGATCTGGTCTGTCTAGTAGGGCAGACCAAGGGTCAGGTCTCAGATCTGTGTTCACAAGTCTATTGATAAGTACAGTATCCTCCAGCCCTTCTCCAGCAGGGGGCTTGTTTCGGGCAATTCCACCAGATATTCGACATTGAGCCATTCTGTCCATAACCTCTAAAACAATCTGGTGAGTGGGAGTTGTATATTGCATGGAGTCTAACTAAAGTCATATACAAGCGAAATAATAGTTTATGAGTTGTCTTTGACCACAGTGCAGAACTAACTTTTTGCTGCAGTCTCCCAGATATTCACCCAGTCTTCATCCTCCAGGACCTCACCTAACTCCTCCCATTTTAGCATATGGAAATATTTGTTATCTGTCCATGAGCTAATTATGGAATTATATAAGGCTGAAATCATGCCCCTCTCCTGGGATCTATACATAAGTAAAGATTAAAAAGAAGTGTGTGTAGGAGGATCATCTGCCTCATAGAATAGAGAGACACCATGTTCAACCTGTAGATATCTGAATATTTCCGCAGGTGGAAGGTTCCATTATTTTGTAGTTCTGGAAATGGCATAATCCCAGAATCCGTGAATAGGTCTCCCAATTTGGTAATCCCAGCTGCCCTCCAATCTTGGAATGCACCTAATGGTCTGCCTGGGTCAAAATCTGGGTTGCCAAAAAGCGTGATCATGCGGGAGCAGATTTTTGTAATTTTGAATTTGAATTTCAAGCAGTTCCAGAGTGTCAGTGAATGTCTAAGCCTGCTTGATTCTCTATATCCATCCAGCCTCTTGTTTGTGGCTCAGAGATCCAGAGCAAAATCTGACTCCGCTGGGAGGCCTGATATCATCTTAAATGGCTAGGAAGGCCTTGCCCCTCCTCCCCCCTTTTTCATAGGTCTGTGTAGTACCTCTCTTTTGACTCTTAGGCACTTTTTATTCCGTATACATTTTGTGATATTGGATTGAAGGTCCTCAAGGTCTCTAAACGGAACCTTAATAGGGAGAGTGCGGAAAAAGTACATATGTGGAAGGTGATTCATTTTAATAGATGCAATTTTGCCTATCCATTAAATATTATATTTACCCCATATTTCTAAGTCCTTCTTCAAGTTTTTAATTACTTTGTGGTAGTTGAATTTATAAAGAGTTTCATATGATTTAGTAATATCAATTCCAAGATAGGGGATATAATAAGTTTGCCATGAGAAATCAAAATTAAATTTTAGGAGCTTGACTATATGGTTGGGCAAGTTAACCGCCAATGCCACAAATTTGATGTTATTCATTTTGAAGCCCGACCTATTTCCGAAATCCTCGAGGGATTGGTAGAGCTTTGGGAGAGAGATCAGAGGGCGTGATCGTCTGCATATAACGAGATTTTATAGTTATTGTTACCAATGGTCAACCCTGATATGTTGGGGTTCAATCTAATGGAGGCCGCTAGGGGCTCGATGGGGAGTGCAAACAGCAGAGGAGACAGGGGGCACCCTTGTCTAGTGCCATTAGTTATATGAATTTTATTAGAGATGAGGCCAGCACATCTGACTCTAGCTGAGGGGTGCTGATATAGACCTCTGATCGCTTGTAGGAAGCGACACACAAAACCCATATGCTTAAGTACAGAGAATAGGAAATCCCAGTTGAGTCGATCGAAGGCCTTTTCGGCAACTAGAGAGAGGCATAGGAGTTTTGTACCCCATGCACTAGCTGAGTGCGTCAGGTCTGCAATGCGGCGTACGTTATCTGCGGCTTGTATAGTAGGAATGAAACCCACCTGATCGTGGGGCACTAAATGCACCATATACTCATTAAGCCGGTTAGGTGGTATCTTGGCAAATAGTTTCAGGTCAGTATTAATGAGAGAGATAGGGCAATAGCTCGAATATTGTGTAGGGTCCTTCCCTTTCTTAAAGATAACCACAATGTTAGCTGAGGCTATGGTGTCAGGAATAAATTGTGCATATGCGCCCCTTAGTCTTAAATTGTAATAGGATCTTTGATTCTAGTTGTCCACATACAGGTTGTGTTGAAGCATTACATTTCCATTGTTGATGGTATCTGCGCAACATTCCCAGAATTGTATGCATTTTAATATATTCTGTTGTGGCTGGACTAGAGAAGTTGGCAGCGTGGGGTTATTCTCTTTCAGGGTTGCTGGCCCCTGGTGTTGTTTGCTCCCCCTTCTTAAGAGTCTTTGCTGCAGCCCCAGTTCTGCTAGACTGTGCCTTTAATCCGTGGGAGAGAGGCGTGATCCTAATCAGTCTGCCACTTATATGTGTTTATGTTATTTTCCTCTGTTTAGGTATTGTGGCTCAGGGTGCCCATCCTCTCTCCCTTCACTGGTCACCGGCAGCCATTTTGGAGGGAGATCAGGCTGGTTTTTGTCTCTGCACGAGACTGCTGCATCACTTTGGGGATTTTATGTTTGCTTATGGTCGATCAAACTGGTCCCCTGCCTTGCAGTCTCCCTTTGTTTGGTCTTCGGCTCACCTTATTAGGCTGCGGCTGTTTAGCTGCCCTGGCAAAGCTCCGTCCCAACCATCCATCGCCGCCTCCGTCATCCGACGGATCACACACTCCGGGGGTAGCACCGGTTCTCCTCTCCTAGCCTCCGATGCATGGACCTCCTCCGGGAGCGCAGATACCTCCCCTGCAGCTCCCTGATCGGGCCTCCGCTCGGAAAGTAGATCAAAGCTTCCGCACAGGTCTGGCGGCCATCTTGGGTGGGTTGGCGCTCTTTGGCTGCGGGGCTGAATTGGTGTCTGGGCCCCCTCCTGTTGTGTGTTGGGGTCTGCCTCGCCTTCCCTGGTTGCTAGGGCTCGTGTGCTTCACTAAAAGGGTTTTTTGGGGGGCTTTTCTGGTGATTTTTTGGGTGTTTATATGCCCCTAGTAGCAGGAGCCGAGCTGACATGCGGCTGCTCTGGTTAACGTCCTGGCCACGCCCCCCCAACACATTACATTTTAATCCAAAAAATGCCAAAAAAAATTGATCGGCACAGTGGCACACCCATGCCCTGTGGGCATGAGCTGCCACTTTGCCAGACAATATGGACCTACAAAAAAAAAATTACAGTACATGCATCAGATAAAAAACATATTGCATTGCCATAAAACAAAAAAAGAAAGAAAAAAAAACAATTGATTGGCACAGTACCACACAAATGGTCTGTCACTCTGTCAATCAATTGGCAACCTGCAAAAAAATAAATACATGCATCAAATACAAAGATATTACTGTACATTTGAATTAATAAAAATGCCAATACAGTACCAACCTAAAAGAAAAGCCTGCAAATGAAAAAACAAGCACCAAACAAAAGACATTTAAATTGGAATACAAAAGTTACAGTATGCCAATGCAAATGCCAACCTAAAAAAAAAAAATACAACATTAAATAAAATACAATCCATCTTATTCTTACTTTTTGATGTCTTCACCCACCGAATCCGACTCCAACAGCAACACCAGCAACAGCAGCTGCAACTCCTGGTCCACAATGCAATGCTCCTCAACAGCCACGGTCCACAGGTGAAATCTTTAATTCTTTTCTTCTTTCTTTTCTTCATCTGTAATTTGTAATCCATTTTGGGGTCTTCTTGAGCTTCATATGTACTTATAATCCACTCTTGTTTCTTCGTTATCTTCATCTGTACTGGTACTGTCAATCCAATTGGGAGAACATGTTGCTCATTTAGCTTTTTGCCTATAAATGAGGCGTACCGGCTTTTATACAGCCTGTGACGTCAAATTTTACAGACAAATGGTTCCCAGCCATCTGATTGGCTGGGAAAACCATGTTACAGGTTTTTTTTTAGAATGTGATGTCATCAAAAGGAAGTAAAGCCAGCCAATCAGAAAGGCTCAGCTTCCTTTCCCCTTAGGATGACATCATCAAAACCAGAATGGCTACCATCACATGGTACTGGAACCAATAGGATTGGGGGAAGCTAACCCAACCTACTTCCGGCACTGACAACTGGGAGACCGGTACCGTGTTCAGCGTTTTTTTTTTTTTTTTTAATTTACTGGCCCTTGTTCCCCGCTGCTGGCGGCCCTGATCACGCCGCCCCTTTAGCCAAGCCACGGCGCACCAGGGTGCCGCGGCGCACAGTTTGGGAACCACTGCGCTAAGGTAATGATTTTTTCTTTGAGGGTGCGAGCGGGTGGGGGGGGAGTGTTTGCAACTAGTGTGCGGGAGCAGGGGTTATTCTGAGCTGAACAAAGCTGATTTTAGCCTCGGTACCCCGTACTTCCCGAGGCCCCGTTATGTTAAAATCCCAAGGTCACATGACCCACAGGATTTTATCATGGCGGGGATAACAGCACCCCATAATGGGGCCTGTAACTCAGGAAGTAGGGGGTCATCGGACCGGAAATCAATGCGGTTCAACTCCGGAGACCCCCTGCTCAATACTGTAGTATTAAAATTGAATAAAACCGCCGTGATCGCCTGTGAGAGGCGCGCAGGTAGAGTGACAGATTCAGCCTATCTCTTACTGCGCGTCAGACAGGCAGGACTTGGTAAGATTCAAACAGCAATTACCCCTGCTATGTTAATCCGATGGGCCATTAGTCTGCTGCAGTCTACCACGCGTGGTGTTTGGCGAATTTGCCAAAATCCAGCTCGAGATGTGGTCGGATAACGGCCGCTGCATCTGTATAAATAAAGTTATACATACATTGAGGATTAGCGACTCTGCCCTATAGAGTGGAAGTGGTTTTAGCAGAAATTGAACCCACAAGCTTGAATATTCAAGACCAACACCCTAACTACCAGACTATACCTCCCTTTGTCGCTTTTGCTAGAAGTTGATAGCCCTATGAACAAATTAACAAAAACTGTTCATAGGCATGGTTTACAAAATACTGGTATTCAATAACACTACTGCGTTGATTGACTGAAAACCTTGTTGCAGACTTGTTTGGTAGTAATGGATTTTAAATAACAAAGGAGAAAACCTGGCTTTTGCTTCACCTACTGTAAGTGTGCAGATGTTTTTAGTGCATACATTTCTTGTTTTTCTAACACAGTAGAGGAGGGAAGGTTATTTGCATTTCTAGACTGGATCTTTTAACTGAAATGACATATGTGCAGTACTTCACCAGGCAGATGTCAGGACTAAATTATAGCCCAGGAATGCTATCAATTGAGTGCTCTGAAATATCTGTCGTAACTGTTCGCCCTGCAATGTTCAGACATGGAGATGTTTTAAACAAAAACATATTGCAGTAGCATTTTCCTGGTTAACTCTTGCAGGAAAACTGCACGAAAAACAGTTACTGTGAGCTAGTAAAAAGGAATTGTGCATGATAACAAAAAGGGGGCAGTTATTGAATTGGTTGGTGGTGCCTTTATTTTTTATCTGGATCAAATGGAACTAATTGTTTTTAGGTATTAATTTGACCTGTTTCCATGTGACTTATGAAGGCTTTAAATATTGTAATAATGAAAGTTATATTTGGATAAATGTTTGGGATGTGTTAATGTCAGAGCAAATCATTTACTATTTTCTATTTCTTTTTTTTAAATTATTATTATTATTGGTCAAAATAAAACAATGGAAAAACACACACATTAAAATAGAAAGATAAAGCAAATTATGAAAGGTATAGACATATAGACATATAGACATGTTGTATGAAAGGTGCTGTGTTTTCTCAATACTCGTGTATACGAAGGAGTCATTATTTACACATATTATGCTATATATCTATCAAGGCAAAACAATTTCCCAGATTTACTACATAAAGTCTTATTACTTTTAATGGGATTTTTAAAATTATTATTATTACATATATTATTACATATAGTACAAGTTTGCCCCAGAATTGCACCAGCTTTTGCTTTGACACACAGAGGGAGATTCATCAAATTCCAATGCTGGGTATAGCACCAAATCTGGCATTAGCTGCTATTCAAGTCAAAGGCAATTATCGCCAGGTCTATTGCAATGACCCGTACCAGAGCTTGATGAATCTGCCCCATGTGTCCTTATTCTATAATATGCAATATTATCGCACGGAATGCCCCATGAACTTGCAAAGTGCGATGAAACCAGTTAAATGCTGTAAGACAAAACTATATATACGGTTTTCTTAGTTGTATACATCATTCTACTCTTCACATTTCAACAACAATTTTTGAAATGTTACCGCCAATTTTATAAATAAATGGTGTTCTTCAGTCATTTATATGTATAACCCTAGATTTGTGCAATGGTACCGTTATTAAACCTATAATCTATACCTATAAAACGATACCATATGTATATGTATATGAAAATAGCTATTATTCCCTTGTTGCCATAGCCTTGCGAAAATAGCAAAATCAAGGTACTTTTCTCCGAAGGGAATTAAGACATTCTGCTCATTGTTTTTGCTGCTGTAAGAGTACAGTATGAGATAGGTATTTATCTTGACTAAATTACTGTACATATGCATAGTGCGTTATATGAGTGATACAGAAACTAGCATTACATTTATAAACAAAACCACCACATTGAAAGAAATAGTACTTTTTAACTTTTGATAAACTAAACTACATTTTCTGCCACTCTGCCAGTGACTCTGATAAATGAGTTCCCTGTAAAATTGGTGCAAATAGGCTTGTCAAAAACAACATCATATACAGTACAGAACGCACACATGTTTTCCAAACATGAGCTTCCTTATGATCTCCCTAATCATAGCCACTTATTGCCACCTACAGAAATATTGGGGCCCAGGATAAATGAAAGGAGTAGGAGCCCCCCCCCCCTTTAATCCTCAGGCAAACTGGGGAGACACTGGGGTGGGGGAAGAGAGAGAGATAGAAGGAATGGGCCTGGATGGGGGATGGGGAGAAAGAAGTAGGGACCTGGGGGGGGGGAGGGGGAGAAGGTGGTATGGGTGGAAGGAGAAGGAGGTATTTGGGGGGAGGGAGAAGCAGGAAAGTGTGAAGGAGGCGGCATGGGGGAAAGGGAGAAGGTATCGGAGGAGCGAGAAGGAGGCATGGGGGGTGTGAGAAGAAAATATGGAGGCAGGATTAAGGAAGCATGGGGGGCAGGGAAAAGGAGGTATGGTGGAAAGGAGAAGGAGGTATGATGGAAGGGGGAAGAAGGTTTTGGGTGACAGAAGGAGGTATAGCGGGAGAAGCAGGTATGGGGAGGGAGAAGGAGGTTTGATGGGGAATGAGCTATGGGCGAGAAGGAGCTATGGGGGAATAAGGGGGTAAGGAGCTTTTATGGGGGGGAGAAGAAGCTATGCGGCAGAAGGAGCTAATGACGTAATAGTATGGGCTTTCGGGGGGAAGAAGATATCAAGGGAATATAGAAGACTGGTGGGATGATGGAGGGATACTATGGGCCTGGAGGGGTGGAGTTTGTATGGGGCTGGATGGGCACGGAGTAGGTAAGGACATGGGAGGAGGGTTGGGGAGCCATGTGGAGGACCATGTGGGTCTACCTGCAGCCTGAGGAGGGGCCCTGTTCAAGGCCAAGCTGTCCAGGAGCTGGAAGGTTAGGCAGGCCCACCCAGGAGGTGGAAGAAGAGGCAGGCCAGCCCAGGAGCTAGAAGGAGAAGCAGGCCCACCCAGGAGGTGGAAGGAGAGGCAGGCCAGCCCAGGAGCTAGAAGGAGAAGCAGGCCTGCCCAGGAGCTGAAAGGAGAGGTGGTCCTGCCCAGTTGCTGACATTTTGACAGGAAGTTAACCCCAACTTTTTGTCCAGGTCAGCCAGGCCCTCAGAGCTGCTGGGCTCACAACACTTGTCCCAGCAGTCCCTCCCTGTCAGCAGTCCCTCCCTGTCAGCAGTCCCTCCCTGTCAGCAGTCCCTCCCTGTCAGCAGTCCTGCTGCTAGCTTTACTGACAATAACTTGCCCATATTGTTCAATGTACAGTATTTCACACAAGTCCACAGATTTGGTATTACAACTTTTTCACTTACTGTATATTTGATTGATTTCTTTTTTTGGTCAAAACAAGCTTCGCTAACAGCTATTCCTTGACACACATTTGCGCTTTCATACTCCTCCAGGATAAATCCAGTTTTCAGGCATCCAATATCACATACTGTTTATGTTTTAAATCTAAACAATACCCATTTGGTAGACATCAAACAACAGTTTTCCTTATATCTGCCTTAAGCAGTTTAAATATTCTGTCCTGTTTACAAAAATTACCATAAGGAGCAGCTTATATAAAGAATATGTACTTCAAAGCCTTTGCCTCAACACTTTATTGAACAGTTTTTCCTTCATGTTTAGGTTGCACAGACTAAACAGAATAGGTGGTTTACTACTATAAAAAATATAATCTGCCACCAAATCCATCTCAGTATTTTACCCTAGGATAGGTCAAACATAGTTGTACAATGCAAAGAAGTGTTTTAAATAATTTATTCCTTTTAAAATGTTTGTACCATGCATGCAGCTGCTGAGCCATAATGCTTTCATTAGAGATCACATCTGTGCTGAATTAAAACAGGAGCCTATTCCAGCCACGGAGCAGTTGTCAGGTTGAAAGTTTTTCTTATAGTTCCTAAAGCTTTTCTAAAACTTGAGACCTAAGACAGAGTACAGGCCTTGTCACGAGCTGGTACTGAGGTTTAAGAACATTCCTCATATGTTATTCACCGTCTGGCTCCATTCTGGAGGTACATCTCCCTAGTGTTCACTTTATTAGCTTACATACAGATGACTAGCTCTTTTGTTTAGGGTCAAATAAAGAAAAAAAAAGAAAGAGTAGAAGTTTCAATTTTTTCCCAGACCATCCCTTTTTAAGGCACAACACTTAATGTTGAATTGTTAGTAAAACTCAGACCATGTCTTAAAAATAAGTTACTGTAGGACACTTTTCTCTCATTAAATCATAGGCCAGGAAAACATCTGTCTATCTACCTTTCCTCTGTTTAGTCAATTGATGAATGGGAAGTAAATGTATACAGTATATTGAATATGCGATCTAGGACATTTAGTTGTGGCAGTTTTGCTGCTGGCGTTTAGCTGCCACTCACCTCACCGCAGGGACATTTCTCTGCCGGCCGCTTCACAGCCAAAGTAAGCCCCTAACCTTACCCTAAAAAACCCTGATAATAACGCTGCCCCCTACCCTATCAACCTTACCCCTTACCCTAAAAAGCCCTGATACTAACGCTACCCCCTACCCTAAAAACCTTAACCCCTTACTCTTAAACCCCTTACACAAAAAAAAACCTTCCCCTAAACCCTTACCTTAAAAACCTAATCATAAATCCCTACCCTAAAAACCTGAATCCCTTACCCTAATCTCCTATCCTTAACCAACTACCCAAACTGTTAAAACGCCGTAAATGAACTTACCTTATTGGTGAAACGGCTGAGTGTCTAGCAGCAGAGCGTCTGCGGAAAAGGTTCCCTCGGTGGCCAAACTCCGGCAGAGACTTGGAATTTGGGCCATCAGTTGATGTGTTATTGAGTGCATACAGTATGCTGTTTCTAAAACATATTAATAATTGCTTATTACCTGATAAAACACAGCTATGATGACAGCAAGTATCATACATACAGTACACCAGTAAGTGAAATCATACATCAGATACACTGTATATTTTAAAGTTAGACAATGTGATTATCAACAAGCTTCCAATTCATTCACAGCTGAGCTTCTCCAGATGATGAATAGATAAGTATAATTTACTTAAAGAACAAACAAAAATTTTGTCAAGTGACATAAATGTACTGTAATAGTTACTCTGCTCTTCTGAAGTTGATATTTTGATCTCTAGAATGTATTAAAAGTGATTAATTGAATAAGAACCATCTGATTGTAAAAAACATATTTGCTCACTCCTTTGACAGAGAAGGCAGAAAACAATTATTGCAAAAAAAAATCTTCCCTGTATATTGATTATAAAAGTATACTCCTTTTAATAGCTGTTTCTCTTTAATAAATCTGCAGAGTGCAACAGAAAATGTATATTTGAATAAAATATGTTTTCTGTAAGATGCAAGAAATTAACATTTTAGGCTAAAGATGGTCACTAAACCCTGAGGAATATAAGGTAGCAAGAGATTTTATAAAGACACCGCACAATTCATTAATTTACAAGACTTTGCCTGGGGCTATTTTTCCCCTATCTCTGGTTTCTTGCGCCCAATGGATAAAGGAGTAAAGAAAGTCTAGTGCTGTTTCCCATCATTGGAATGAACTGGGTAGCACATCATCCTTTACAAAACAAAGTAATCCAAAACAGATCAACATTGAGACAAAACCTGCAGACGTTTATACAGCAGGAAGCATATCTGTCTACCTCCTTTGTAACTTGTCGTCTAGGTCAAGCTTATCAAGTATACACATCCAAAATGACATCAAGACTCTGTTAAACCCACAAATTGAAGCTCAATCCTCAATTAGAACTGAACACTTCTAAGCAAAAACAAGAGTAGAAAACAGCAGTGGGATGTACAATATAGGAAATCTGCCAGCTACAGTCTAAATTGTCCTATTTATATTTCCATAATTTCATTGTTCTAAACAAAACAATTATAAATTGTGATCCGAGTTCTCTTACCAAGCAATTTTTTTTAATACTTTTGAGGATTGGTCAAATGTTTGTGCAAAGGCTCAAAAACGCACTTGTCCATTTTTAGGTTAGAAACATTTGCCAATTTTTGGCAACAATCATCAACTTATTTTGAACTTATATAATGTATTACCTAATGTACCCATGTATTTGTACCCATGTATTTGTAACCATGTATCTGTCATCATAACTCGGTTCCCAGGACATACTTGAAAACGAAAGGCAACTCTCAAAGTATTACTTCCTGGTAAAACATTTTTATAAATAATAAACTTAAAAGAAAAATATTCCAACAGTTTAACATAATTTGCGGTAAAAAATGTTACAAAGGGAAGAAATGTGTATTTGTGTATTTTTTGCGGTGAAGTTTCATATCCTCTCAACATTTTTGCTAGTTGCAAACATGCAATATTTGCCATATTCAGAAACTTAAATGAAGATTGGTCAATTCTCTACTGAGGGCCACATTTAATCACAGAATGCTACTTACATATCAAAAACAAGAAATACTTGATTAAATATTGACAGTAATGATAAAACTTTGGTCATTGGACTGCTTCTAGTTAGGCTGTATTGGAATCCATAAGGCAATTTGAGAATAATATGAGCATTCTAAATGAGACCCCCAGAAGTAATTGGTTTCCATTTTCTTTAATAATTGGTCAGCTGAGATATTGAGGGGCACTAGCCCAAAAAGTGAGGCTTAATATTTTATAAAGAACATCACTATGGTGCAAATACGGTTTACTTCCCCCCTCCCCCCCCCAGAAGTTAAAGAAACATCCCATGGGGATATTAAAAAATATATAATATTTGTTTTCTTTAACTTGTGAAAATGCATCTAAACACTTTCCTAATGGCCCATTTGGAGCATTCTTGGCTCTTTCTACATCAGAGAACATCATTGGAAAATGCCTGCTGCCTGGAATAGAACAGTAGCATAATAGGATCTGGTGAAACTGTAATACAATTCTGATGATGTCACTCTCCCTATTTAAGAGAGAGTGCTCAATAAACAGTGAGGATAAGAGCAGAAGAGGATTGTGAGAGAAGAAATAGCAACAACCAGATTTCCCTGATATTGTGACAATCCTATAACTAAGATAATAAAAAATGCACAAATGCGCACCAGGGATTAGTGGAAGGTAATTTATTAAAAATACACAAAAACTGAGGGGATCCAACCCCACCTCAGAACAGCTGTGCAGCTGGACGGCTAAGTACTACTAAGGAGAACACCTAATGGAGACTAAACCCTAAGCTGCACAGTATACAAATACAATAACATTTATATAAAAAACATGAAGGAAAAAAACAAACATGAAAACAACCTATCAACAGATTTGTATAGAAACCGCCATAAGGTTGGGCAATGGCAAGGGGAAACGGACACTCACACTGAGACAGTCAGCAGACTCGCGGTGTCTGCACAGGATCCGGATCTCGGCACCGCGGAGATGGATAAAACCGCTGCTGTCTCCTGCAGGCTCCGTCTCAGCTTACCAGCATACACGCGCAGGATGACCTGTCGTGACCTCTACGCGTTTCGTACCAAGTACTTCGTCAGGTACTTGGTACGAATCCGCGGTGCCGAGATCCGGATCCTGTGCAGACACCGCGAGTCTGCTGACTGTCTCAGTGTGAGTGTCCGTTTCCCCTTGCCAGTGCCCAACCTTATGGCGGTTTCTATACAAATCTGTTGATAGGTTGTTTTCATGTTTGTTTTTTTCCTTCATGTTTTTTATATAAATGTTATTGTATTTGTATACTGTGCAGCTTAGGGTTTAGTCTCCATTAGGTGTTCTCCTTAGTAGTACTTAGCCGTCCAGCTGCACAGCTGTTCTGAGGTGGGGTTGGATCCCCTCAGTTTTTGTGTATTTTTAATAAATTACCTTCCACTAATCCCTGGTGCGCATTTGTGCATTTTTTATTATCTTGTATTTCAGGGTGCCTTCCCCCCTTTCTAAGGGGGGTTCACCTAGATTTGAGAGTTTCTGGGGAGACGCTTTATGTACATGCTGCAAAGGGATCATCCACACCATCACACAGCACGAGCGCTGAATATCCTGTTTTTTCTATCCTATAACTAAACTTGTTTTTTAAGGTGGAAGATTTTTTTTTAATTGGGGTAGAACTTGTAGTTGTTCACTCTTTCCTGATTTATAGCATGATATATGTGGGATTGCACATATAACTTAAGATAGAGGGGCATGTAGCTAGCCAGTTGGACAATGCATGCTTCTTTAAAAAATAAATAAAAAAAAAGAAGCAATTTGCACTTCTTTTAAAATCAAACTTTACTAATTGGGTTTCCTTCTTTTAGAAATCTGGTGCTATTTGTTGCCTCAGAATGATACTAGTTTTCACCATAGAAACATTGATATATGACTGGCGCTTTGCAGCATCCAGTGCCGCAGAGCTTTCTGGCTATGGAATTATATGATCGCTAGTACAGATGCAGCGGCCGTTATTCGAACATTTCACACGTTGTATACCTCGGAATACCAATGTCATGGCGCGGGATTTCTTCCAACCTTACCGCGTTGACTCGTTTTTATCGAGTGCAGAAAATGGCATTTTAGTGTTCTGGTTTTTAAACACCTGCAAATTGACACAGTAGCACAGTACTGCACACATTACAATTCATTCATTTCTGCCATGGATACGCGAAGAATTGCACCCAAAGAAATCATAATCCATGAAATTCAAACACATCAACCGCGGTAAACACAGGTGTGCCTGGTGTGATTGGCGAAGTGAATACCGCATGGAATACAACAGAGCACACGAAAACGGCTCAGTGAAATGTTTGAATAACGGCCACTGCATCTGTAAATCTCCCCCTGACATGCAGAATGGAGAGCTGTGGTCGGAATCTCCCTTAGGAATGAGCAAAATGTCCATGACGTTGAGGCATTGTCATAAGACCACCAGGGTATAGCTATTTCAAGTACATTTTTGAATGTCTGAAACTGTTCATTTGTTTTCAGTTACCACCGGTATTTTTATTAATATATTTTTATTAATAAAAGCTGCATGATGTAACATGCATGCGTAAACATGTAAGAAACTTGAACAACTAAATGAGAGGTCATTCACTAAAGCTGGAGGGTGACAAGCTCAGGAGAAATGTGAGGAAGTTCTACTTCATGGACTGGGTGGTGAATTTGGGGTTTGCCTCCCAACAGAGGTAGTAGAGGCTAATACAATAATGTAATCCAAAAATCCATGAAATTGACTGAATGATTTCCTAGGTAATGTGAGTGCCCATTTGCATGTCATTACCCAGAATCAAAAGCCGGAGTATGGCACACAGCCAAGAGAGTGGGTCAAAAACAAGAATACAAAATTACTTTATAATGTCCATATTAAAAATTGAGGTGTAGCAACCCTCCTACACGTTTCGTGAGCGATTGCACTTTATCAAGGAGTTCATAGAGAGAAAGCAAACAATCCTTATAAAAACTTTCAAAATAGCCATTTAATGGTATTACCCAGAATCCTTGGCTGCAGTGGAAGCATTGTATGCTGAGTGACTATGCGGAAAGGCAAGATTGTGGGCCTGTCTCAAACATGTGAACGTGCTCTTAAATTTTTCTTAAAAAAAATAAAAAAATCTTTACTAAATGTAACCCTGTTTCTCCCACCCAATCTCACATAGGGTCTCCTAGGGGAAATACTACTCCGGTTACATGGCTCTGTATGGTGCATACCTGCTGGTAACAGGGAGCCCTGGGTCTCCCGCTTGGTGGTAAAGGGGAATAACAGGACAGGCTTCTGGGGTCTTGCCCAAATTCTACTCACAGGTACAGCGCCTCCATTTTGTGCAGCCCCCAGCTGTATGGGGTGAAGTCTCTGCAAAAGAATACGTCCCCCTCCTCCTACTTCAGTCTCAGGCAGGAGGTATATTATAAAAGGTCAGGATGCTTTATTTTATCTTCCTTCTCCAGCAGCCACAAATCACAGCAGTTGAAGGTCTTCCCCTTCAGGATGTCCCTGAACTCACTCCCAGCCAAGAGCACCAAGAGTGGTTCTTGCTCTTCCCCTATCCACTTGTGGGATAGGAGGTATGGTTAACCCACACTCCCCAGAGGGAGGGCCTCAAGCCTGCCAGAGCCCTGACAGCTTGTTACGGGTATAATTGCCCCTCTCACGGTAGGGACAGACTGACTAAATCAGGAAGTGCCATGCATTAAGTGCAGCTCCAGTAAGCACCGCCTCTGTGTCTCTAATTGGACACAGAGCCTGATGACACTACCTTCACTGACACACTGCACAACATGTGTGGGGAAAACCCATGATTGCTCCTGGCAACCTGCCCTTACCAGGTATCCCTGCCAGGAGGAGGGCAGACCTATAGCCCCAAAACAACCCAGGGCTACATCAATATAAATGGGCAGGCTATGTCGACCAAATGCTTCTTATCTGCCGTCAAAATCTTTATTTCTATGAAAAGTCTGATGCGCTGTAGACTGCATTATTTATTGATCTGGAAAAAAAAAAGACCTACAAGACATAATGAAAGTGAAAAGGGACTGGTATTTGCAGTGATTGTTTTTTTCTTAAGAATATGAATGAACTATTTAGGAATAAATAAAATAACTTAATGGTAATGAAGAGTAACATTATGTGTGCTGGTTATAGCAAAAATGAGTATAAAACATGCACAGCATTACAGCACATAGTACTGTACATGTATGTGTGGATAGATGAGGGCCGCTGAACCTATTCTATTCCTATTTTATAAAGTGGACCCATTGTGAAAATTTATCTGTTCAGTGCAAAGTAACTTTACTTGTATTCTCAAAGGGAAACGTGTATCAGATGTGTATTAGGTCTTAAATAAATAATCCAACTGTACTCTTTCTTTTCTACATAACACCTGAATTAAAATCTAGATTTGAGGCACATAAAAATTAAGACATTTGCCTCAGGTCACAAGGAGCTGCTGTTAGGGCTCAAATCATCTTACCCCCATTCTAAAGCAGTAATGTTACCATTAGGTCACTTCTATTCAAACAGTGTCGTGCACCTGAAATAAGATTATCTATCAACGTTTCGAGCAGGAAATCTGAGCAATGTTGATATTTAAAAAAAAAAAAAAAAAAGGAAACATAGGTGGGGGAAGCACTGGATTAACAAAACGAAATAATAAAATCATATTCTGCATGGGTAATTCAGTCAAGGGACTGACAATCATTGATTCAAACTCCTGGGGGTAGGGTTGATCAAAATTAGATCTATGCAGGTTTCTGCTCTGAAAGCCCCCTATTCAATTTGCTCTGATGAAGTCTTCCCCTTGCTTCAAAAGATTTAATCTCAATTCATTTGAAATGATCTGGAAAACTTCATATGCAAGGGGAATATGGCTTCAAAGCATATTGAATAAAGCCATTGGCTTGAACAGATAAATGGTAGACAATTAGAAGCAGGAAGGGGATATATATATATTTAAGTAACAATCCCCGAAGAACAGGGCATTACTGGCCAGTAATGCCCTGTTCTGAGGGGATTATTACTATTATAGGCTAAATGTAGGCTTATTTCATAAAAAAATAGACACTTTTGTAAAGATATACAACTCGGAACTACGCTGATGCACCTGTGTAGGAAAAAGAAGTAAAGTAGTAAATGAGAGGGGAGAGAGGTGGAGGGGGAAGACGTTAGGGGGGGGAAAGAGAGGTGAGGGGGGAGGAAGAGAGGTGAGGGGGAGGAGAGGTGAGGGGAGGACAGGCAATTGTGGGGGAGAAGAGATAGGTGAGTGGGGATTGAGGGAGGTGGTGGAGGATGGGAGAGGTGAGGGGGGGATCGAGGTGAGAGGGGAAGCGAGGTGAGAGGGGAAGCGAGGGGGGAAGCAAGGTGAGGGGGGAGCGAGCGCGATAGGTGAGGGGGGAGGTGAGGGGGGCAGAGGTTATGGGGGGGAAAGGTGAGGGGGAGGGAGAGGGTAGGGGCAGAGGTGAGGGGGTGAGGTGATGGTTTGGGGGAGGTGTTGAGGGGGAAAGGGATGAGAAGTGGGGGGAGAAGAGGGGAGGGGGAGAAGTGGGTGAAGGGGAGAATGGGAAGAGAAGTGGGGGGGACAGTGATTTTAACTACAAACTAAAAAAAAACAGATAAAAATGACCTTAGCAAAAGCTATGCAAGTGGTGGAAGAAATATTACTTTGTTGCAAGTAACAAAGTTACTATTTGGGACCCGCCAGCTTCTGACAGCAATAGCAGGGGAGGGAGGAGGAGAGGGAGAGGGGGAGAGTGAGAAAGCCTGCATGTGCTGTGTGTGAGAGAGCCTGCATGTAATGTGTGAGAGAGCCTGCATGTGCTGTGTGAGAGAACTTGTGTGAGAGAGCCTGCATGTGCTGTGTGAGAGAACTTGTGTGAGAGTGCCTGCATGTGCTGTGTGAGAGAGCCTGTGTGAGAGTGCCTGCATGTGCTGTGTGAGAGAGCTTGTGTTGCGTACTATGAGAGGAGAGGAACAGAGATGCCGCGCTCCCCCTGCATCTCTGAAAGGTGAATAGGTAGGGTGCCAAAAATTCCGGGCATTACTGAATGAATAATGCCCGGAATTCTAAACAATCAGAGGGTAGGGATTTCAGTAATGCCCGGAATTTTACTGCTTTAGCCTATAATTTATATTATATGTATGCATTTCGGATGATGTAACACTATTGATTCTATTCGTGGACATCCATGTCCCAGCTTCCAAAATAATACTAACAAATCATGTGATACTTATACACATACTGTATCAAGGATGATTTTGATGGTTCATTTTTAATCTGCAAGAACTTTATAACCAAGGCATGCCGTTCAGCATGATACAAAAATTATTCATGCATCACCTTTATCTATAAGTAATGGATGCCCTTTTTGAACTTTCACAATTTAACCTCTCCCCGACTAATAATGAACAACTAATGATAAGAGCGCATGAATGCTATATTTCATTAATGAACTGGATTAGCAAGTGCAGCACACTAAAATTTGACATACGTTGAAGTTGTCTCATTACTGCCATGTGTAACTTAACACATCTCTATAGCAACTCATAACAGATCATAACCAGTGGTTCAAAGAAAAAGTATCAAATAGGCAAGTGGATGTGTGCGACTTTTGTCCCCTTTCCATTGTCTGACATTTTCCCAGGAATGTTTATGCAGATCCTAAGTGGAATAGTACATTTCCAAAACGGCGTCTTTGACTCATCCGCATGCAGTGTACATTAATAGTACTTGTAATGTCCTCATGTGCATAGAGAGTTTGCAGAAGGAAATGAGTTGGACCGGTATATGCTTATGCTATGTATGACTTTTGTTTATTTTGTTTCCATTTGAGATTCCTACAAGCATTACAGACACTTGTAATGTAATACAATACATTGTTCACTGCCTGTGTAGAAAATGTGGATTCTTAATAATGGAAGCAAATAGCCAATAACTCTCATATACCCTCATACCCTTAATTCCCTTAATACCCTTAATACCAAAAAAATGAGACAAGAAAATATAGGACTCTTTTAGTGGGAGATGGGCAGGCAAATTATTGGAGATAAGGAAAAAGCTGAGGTATTAAACAAATCCTTTGCCTTTGTGTTTTCAGGGAAGAATCAAGTTCAATTGTAGTTCCGCAGGAGGAAGCCACAACCTCAATATTAATGAACAATTGGTTAACTGAAGAAGAAGTTCATAGGCAGATTGAAAAATTAAAGTAAATAAGGCAACTGGCCCCGATGGCATACATCCAAGAGTTCTCAAGGAGTTAAGATCAGTAATAGCCAAACCATTACATTTAATATTCAAGGACTCCATTTCCACAGGCTCAGTACCACAAGATTGGCATAAAGCAGATGTGGTACCTATATTTAAAAAGGGAGCTAGATCACAACCAGGGAATAAGAGACCTGTAAGCCTGACTTCAATAGTGGGGAAACTACTTGAAGGTTTAATACGGGATATTATATACAGGAATACCTAATGGAAAACAAAATTATTAGTAATAGCCAGCATGGTTTTATGAGGGTTAGATCATTCCAAGCTAACCTTGTTAGTTTCTTTGAGGAGGTAAGTAGGAATTTAGACCAGGGTACTGCAGTTGATGTGGTCTACTTAGATTTTGCAAAGGCTTTTGATACAGTTCCACAAAAGAGGTTGGTGTTCAAAATAAACCAAATTGTACTCAGTACAGGTAAACCCCGTTATAACGCGACCCGTTATAACGCGATTCGGTTATAACGCGGTTTTCCCGTGGCTCCCGTTTAAAAAAAATAAATAAATTTTAATTGAATTTTTTTACACACTGCACACACTGCACACACTGCACACACTGCACACACTGCACACACTGCACACACTGCAAACACTGCAAACACTCTCACTGCACACACTGCACACACACTGCTCACTGCTCACACTGCACACAATCTCACTGCTCACACTGCTCACACTGCTCACACTGCACACACTCTCACTGCCCACACTGCACACACTGCACGCACACTGCACACAACACACACTCTCACTGCACACTCTGCTCACTGCTCACACTGCACACAACACACACTCACTGCTCACACTGCTCACACTGCACACTGCACACAGCACACAGCACACACTCTCACTGCTCACACTGCTCACACTGCACACAGCACACACTCTCACTGCACACACTGCACACACTGCACACACTGCACACTGCACACAACACACACTCTCACTGCTCACACTGCTCACACTGCACACTGCACACTGCACACAGCACACACTCTCACTGATCACACTGCTCACACTGCACACAGCACACACTCTCACTGCACACACTGCACACACACTGCTCACTGCTCACACTGCACACACTACACACTGCACACAACACACACTCTCACTGCACACACTGCTCACTGCTCACACTGCACACTACACACAACACACACTCTCACTGCACACACTGCTCACTGCACACACTGCACACACTGCACACACTGCACACACTCTCACTGCACACTGCACACAGCACACTGCACACACTCTCACTACACACAGCTCACAGCACACAGCTCTCACAGCACTCAGATGTCAGCAGCCCACCCCCCCCTCACATGTCAGCAACCCACCCCCCCCTCACATGTCAGCAGCCCACCCCCCTCACATGTCAGCAGCCCACCCCCCCCTCGCCAGCATGAATATAATAGGATTATCTCACTTGTCATGTACAGCCCTGCCTGAGGCATCCCTTTAAACCCTTCTCCTGCCCAAGGGTACCTGCAGCTTACTGCCTGGCCTATTGCTGGTTAACCCTTTCGTTGCTGGATTTAACATCTTTTGTCCTTCAGCCACCATTTTAACACCACACACACACACACACACACACACACACACCTTTTAGATCAGCTCAGCACATCCTTTCTCCCCAGTATTAAGCCCCGCCCCCTGCATGCTCTGACCTCTCCGGCAGCCTGCTACCGCGCACCGCAAAACCAGCAATAACTTTAGTACAGCAATTCAACTAGAATATATGTTTAGTGAGAATATTATGCATGTTGTCACTTTGCCTAGGTTCTCCTCCCTCCCACAGCAAGTTGTGGCTAAGTAGCTACAACAGTGTGAGTAATACAGCAAAGGACAATGGTTCCATCGGAGGTACTGGCATCACACATTGGGAGCTTCTGATCTGTTACCAGTAACAGAAGTTAGCATGAAGAAGAAGCTTTGTTGCAAGAACACTGCTTAATAAGCTAGTGAATCTAGTTCTAATGTCATAGTCAGCTATCCCAGTGCCCTTTTGAAAAAGCACTTTCTCTTCCTGTGCCTCAGGCACCAAATTTACATCTATGTACAATGCACAATACTTTATTATTAGTATATAAGAAAATCAACATATGTAAATATAAAATACACACACACACACACACACACACCTTTTAGATCAGCTCAGCACATCCTCTCTCCCCGGTACTAAGCCCCGCCCCCTGCATGCTCTGACCTCCCCGGCAGCCTGCTACCGCGCACCGCAAAACCTGGGGGCTGGGAGGGAGAGGGAGGGGGCTGGGAGGGAGAGGTATGGAGCTGGGAGGGAGAGGGAGGGGGCTGGGAGGGAGAGGGATGGGGCTGGGAGGGAGAGGGAGGGAGGAGGGATGAATCGCCGCCATTTTTGAAAACTTTTTTAAAATTTATTTATTTAATTAACTGGCGCCCGGCCAGAGTCATCGCGGGCCGCACAGAGAGGCCAGACCGGCCGCATGTGGCCCGCATGTTGTGCAGACCTCTTCCTTCCCTCCTCACTCCCTCCCTCCCGATCAGGAGCGCGGCGGCCATTTTTTTTATAAAATTAGCGCGACCCCGTTACTAACGCGTTGGTCTCGGGGTGGACCCCAAGGACTGCGCTATAAAGGGGTTTACCTGTAATAATATATGCACCTGGATTGAAAACTGGTTGAAGGATAGACAGCAGATGGTTGTCATAAATGGAACTTTTCAGGTTGGGATAAAGTCGTGAGTGGAGTACCTCAAGGATCAGTACTGGAGCCCCTGCTTTTTAACTTGTTTATTAATGACCTTGAGGTTGGCATCGAGAGAAAAGTCTCCATCTTTGCTGATGATACTAAATTGTGTAATGTAGTAGAATCCACTCTCCAGAAGGACTTGGAGAGACTGGAAACTTGGGCAGGTAAATGGCAAAAGAGGTTTAATACAGATAAATGTAAAGTTATGCATTTGGGAAGAAAGAATAAACAGGATCTACAAATTAAATGGGGATTAATTGAGGGAATCCTCGATGGAGAAGGATTTAGGAGTGCTTGTAGACAGCAGGCTTAGCAATAGTGCCCAAAGTCATGCAGTAGCTGCAAAGGCAAACAAGATCTTATCTTGCATTAAACGGGCAATGGATGGAAGGGAAGTAAACATAATTATGCCCCTTTACAAAGTTTTAGTAAGACCACACCTTGAATATGGAGTACAATTTTGGGTACCTCTCCTTAGAAAAGACATTATGGAACGAGAGAGTGCAGAAAAGAGCCACCAAATTAATAAAGGGGATGGACAATATAACTTGTGAGGAGAGGCTACCTAAATTAGATTTATTTATATTAGAAAAGAGTAATCTAAGAGGGTATATGATAACTATATACAAATATATTCGGGGACAGTACAGGTAGCTTTCAAAAGAACTATTCATCCCACGGGCAGTACAAAGGACTCAGGGGGATCCCTTAAGGTTGGAGGAAAGGAGATTTTACCAGCAACAAAGGAAAGGGTTCTTTACATTAAGGGCAGTTAAAATGTGGAATTCATTACCCATGGAGACTGTGCTGGCAGATACAATAGATTTGTTCAAAAAATGTTGGATATCTTTTTAGAAGGGAATAGTATACAGGGATATACCAAATAAGTAAACATGGGAAGGATGTTGATCCAGGGAATAATCCTGTTGCCAATTCTTGGAGTCAGAAAGGAATTTATTTTTCCCCTTATGAGATTTCATTGGATGATATGACACTGGTTTTTTTTTGTTTACCTTCCTCTGGATCAACAATGAAGTATATATATAGGATAAAGTATCTGTTGTCTAAATTTTGCATAGGTTGAACTTGATGGACGTATGTCTTTTTTCAACCTCATCTACTATGTAACTATGTAACTCATCTTCTGTAGATGATACAGTATATAAAGACCCTGATACCAGAGTAAAGAGTTCAATATACCTTCTCTAACACAGCTTTATACGATACGTGGAGAGCTACCTGTGCACAAAAAGGAACACACCTGAAATACCTGCGATATATGCTAATTTGAACATGCACAGTATATTGAAATAAATAAATACAGCATATTTCCCAGATATCACAGGTGTGTTCCTACTCGTAAAAAATAGACCATTCTCTCTGGCTTTGGATGGGAGTAACGCCACATTTAGGTAGGACCTAACTAATGTCTCGTTAAATCCCTGCGTTACCTATAACAGAACTCTATGGATAGACTTTATTAGAGGGAATACCTCATTAGCACAGCTGTTCGAATTAACGCAATGCCCTTTACAGCCGAAAACAGCACGTCATGCTGCAGTAGTGAGCTTTTAGTGATACCATTTAATGAGGCGTTAACTTAAGTTAACAACTTGTTAAGTCAATAATAGACCTCTGTGGATCAGTGTAACTCGTTGCTCACCACAAACGAAGCACGACCACGGTGCTGAGGCAGGGAATTGAGTAACGCTGACCCACAGCCACGCGGGCGCACCTAAAGTGTAGAGTAGTCGTTCAGGCCATTTCAGGATTACGGATAGTAGAATAGTAATGGTACTTGCCAGGTTCAGGAGTGGAGAGTTGCAGATCGTCGGTGTGCGTAGCAAGGTTCAGGAGTGGAGAGTTGCAGATCGTCGGTGTGCGTAGCCAGGTTCAGGATTGGAGATAGTCGGATCATAGGAGTACTTAGCCAAGGCCAGGACTGGAGCCAGGAGAGTAGTCAGACAAGCCAGATCAAGAGTAGAGAGAAGCGGAGTCCAAGGTACTAGCAGGGTCAGGCAACGAGAGGTTATACAGCAAGCAAGGCAAGGCAAGGTTCAGGAACTAGATGTGGCAAGGAACGGCGTCACAACGACTATGCTCAGCGATGACTGAGTGCAGATTGAAGGTATAAATAGGAGGAGCCTCCAATAGCCAGCCAGAGTGGAACCAGGAAGTGAAAGAGTATTGGCTGCTGGTGCACACAGGTGTGTCCTAGGAAACAGCCTAATCAGGGTTGACTGTAGTAGTGCTTGCGCGCCATCCCACGCGCGTCACAGAGGCAAGGGGGTGGAGTCTGAGTAGCGCGTCACTCCCACGCCGATTCCTGGGAGCAGAGGAGGCGGGACCTGTCGCACGCCGACCCGCACGCATCACAGAGGTCGAGGGGCGCGGCCTGACTCGCACGTGATCTGGGAGGCTGGAGGAGCATCCACGATGTGTGACAGGTTGAGGGGTGGGATCAGGGTCCGTTTCAGCATGAACAGATAGCGCAGGATCCACGCGCGTGCGCGTCACAAGACCAGGAGATTGCACAACTTGAGTGTCTGCTGCAGAAGGACCCGAGAGGTGAGAAGACGGTCTTTGCACGCCAGGATGGCGAATCCTCACAATCAGGGAATGAATGCATAAAACCCTAAAATTATTTTTAAAAAAAATAAAACCTGATAAAACCAAATATCAAATACATGACAATACATACGTAGGGATGAGAGCACTAGACATACACAGGACACCTTAGAAGAACAGGAATCTGCTGTTAAGGGCTTAAATCTAACATGTAGTCGATGATAGATACACTAACATGAACTTTGCTTTGCTATAAAAATGTTTACAATACATCTCAATAAATGATTGTAACCATGGCTGTGTGTGGCTACTCTTCTGCCCTGTCCTGTCCAGTCCTGGTAACAGCAGGCAGTGTTGGGATTAATCATGGGTTTTCCCCACTCAAGGCAGTACTCTTGAGTGACAGGGGAGGAGTTGGGATCAGGTCTGTGTTCTACCCAATCCTGGGTTTAGACCTGGTACCCTTCCCCTACTGTACTCAAGGGGGTTGCATCTCCAAATTGTTAGTTGATCGCTACCCTTGTGAGAGACAAGGTATCACACCCAGGCTGCTGTGCACTGGTAGGCCCAGGTTAACTTCCCTTTGAGGGAGTGAGTGATGACCTATAACCCCGGTCCTGCTAGAGGATCAGGGAAGAGCTAGGACTGCTGAGGGGGCCTTTGACCTGTAGTGCAGGTTCAGGGACCATCTGAAGTTTTAGACCAGAGCTTTGACTGCATTGGGCAGAGCTGCCAAGTGACTGTGCTGGGAGCAGAGAAGAATAAAACCATTCCTGTTTTTATACCTCCTGCCTGGTGTGTAATCTTTCCGGGGGAGAGGAGTCTGTTCTACTGTGGGAGATTACCTTCATAAATGTGAAGCCTACAACAGATGGAGGCGCTGAGTTCCATGGAGTAAATGTTGGGTATGTACCCCAGAAGCCTTTTCTGCAGTTCCCCCAACCATCGGCGGACACCCCAGCCTCTTGTGAGCCTACAGGTAGCATGCACCATACACCTGGTAACAGGCGGAATCTCCCATAAGGTGGGGGAAACACCGTTACATGATGATGAACTTTTCTGATTGCCACATCATGACTTAGAGGTAATATTTGCACTGGGATCTACATTTTTTTCTGCATACTCTATATATAGTGTGATGTGCTCAAGCAGAATGTGTTTGAGGGGAGGAACATAGGACCCAGCACCTTCCAGGGTGTGTTCCCTTCCCTCTCACATGACCACTAATTAATCAGGTACCATGTAAAAGGCAGCACAGACAGTTTCCTGTGCTGATCTGAAGGCACACATACACAGACAGCCCTGTGAGAGACTGCAAGGGGAGCTGCTGCCTGTCCACAGGTACAGGGTGCAAGGTGGGGAAAGAGCTTAGCTCTCCCACATTTAGTTAGCACTCCCCGAAGTGGAGTTAGGTTTTCTTTATATTTTGTTCCGGATTTGTACCCTGTAAATAAACCCCCTGTGCACCAAACTCTACGTTTCCTGCCTTTGATCTGGGACATAATATCCTACGCTGTGACAGAGACATCAGAATTGGTGGAGTGTAATGCGGGCAGTCCACAAGGCAGTGAAAGTGAAAAATGGAAGAATTTCTCACCACTCTTCAGCACAAACAAACAGAAAATGCAGGTATCCTAATGCAGGGTTTGCAGCAATTGGCTAAGATTTCTCTTTTTAAGGCAATAGCAGTGTATGGCCGATTGCACGCTTTGGAGTACAGTATATTGAATTGGCCTCTTGGAGGGATATGTATTACGATGGTGCAGTTTGCTCCAAAACATAAAGGAACATTTTTCCTACCTGTATGCTTCAATTTTTCGCCAGCGCCATATTTATGAAACTACACAAAGAGGATAGACAGCACTCACTCAATCAGTATAAATATAAATGTGCAGGGTGCTATCGGAACTAGGAGGACCCAAATTTCCCCACAACCAATAGTCAAAAAAATAACTAAAGTTCCAGCACTCACTGACTCAGAGAAAGTCCAAAAACTAGGTATATGCCAAACAAGTAAGTAATTTAATATATGCACAAGATAATTCAACTTGGAGTGAGGCGGCGCAAATGACAGAACAAAAATCCTACAATCACGGTGGTGGGGGTGAAAATACACATGGACAGGGAGTGGGATAGACACTAGGTAAGGAGAGTGGGGACAACACAAATGGGGGGAGGGTGGGAGGGTAATCAGGGGGGCAATGTTTTGGGGGAAGACCCCTTCCTCAGCCCCGCTCCCTCAGGTCTATAAAGACCACAAGGTACTTCCCTTAACCCTGACACCCCAGCCACTAGAGCAGCACACAATAATCACAAAAAATTCAACTAGCAAGCTCAAACGAGCAAAGTCCTGAGTACACCAGAGTATATATGTAATAAGCAAAATGAGTCAAACCATCCGGTTCACTGACAACAATTCTGTCTTTCTCCCTCTCCTTTCCCTGGCGGGCTGCTCCACCAGGGAAAGGAGAGGGAGAAAGACAGACTTGTTGTCAGTGAACCGGATGGTTTGACTCATTTTTCTTATTACTGTACATATATACTCTGGTGTACTCAGGACTTTGCTCGTTTGAGCTTGCTAGTTGCATTTTTTGTGATTATTGAGTGCTGCTCTGGTGGCTGGGGTGTCAGGGTTAAGGGAAGTACCGTATGGTCTTTATAGACCTGAGGGAACGGGCCTGAGGAAGGGGTCTCCCCCCACAACGTTGCCCCCCTGATCACCCTCCCCCATTTGTGTTGTCCCCATTCTCCTTACCTAGTGTCTATCCCACTCCCTGTCCCTGTGTATTTTCACCCCCACCACCGTTATTGTAGGATTTTGTTCTGTCATTTGCGCCGCCTCACTCCAAGTTGTATTATCTTGTGCATACATTAAATTACTTACTTGTTTGGCATATACCTAGTTTTTGGACTTTCTCTGAGTCAGTGAGTGCTGGAACTTTAGTTATTTTTTGCATATTTAGGAAACATGTTAATCTACCATCTAACATTTTGTGCAAATCTGTTAGGTTAACGCCACTTCAGACCTGGAGGATTTATTTCATGCCAAGAGATAAAGGAAACTACACTAGTTATAGGTTCAAATGTTGATACATCTTATTATGTGCGCTAACAGTGTACTCAGCGTTTTACAAAGACAATATAGTACATGAAATTATAATACAAAAAGCGCAGCAAAGTCAGACAATAGGAAAGGAAATCCCTGCCCCGGAGAGTTTACAATCTAAGTGGTATGTTGGGAGATTTACAGAGACTGCAGGAAAACGTGCAGTAGATGGCAGTGCTTGGCCATAATGGTTTGTAGGAGTGACTGTGGGTGTGGGACAGTAGCACAAGTCCAAGATGCTTCTTTTGAGAGTTGAGTTTTAAGGTTGGTTGGTAGTAAATTAAATGTGTTAACACCATTAGCAGGGAAATAGTTGGCAGGGAAGCGAAGACAAGAGCAGGTGTGTATATGGCTGGGTCATGGATAGGAGAGATATCCCCAGCAGCAAGAAGGAGGAGTAGAGCGAGAGAGAGGTGAGAAGAGGATTTGTGGGGGTGCTTTTTATTGGGGGTGTAGAAGTTGTTGGGAAGGAGGTGTGTAAATAGAAGTGCGGTGTCTGGGCACAGGCATAGGTGGAGGGAAGGTTAATACGACACTGACTCGGAATCTGAATTCAATGTTGAATCCATAAATTTGAATTTAGGGCTCCCGAACATGCCCATCCTTACCCAAAATGCTCTCTGGCTTCAGCTAAACTAGAACAAAGCACCTGGATACATTGATGCAAAGTGAACATTAGATATTTACACATGTTTTGGCGCAATTCTCCAGATTGCAACACTTGCTGTGGAGGTGATGTCATTAGAGACCCATGTAATCCTTTTCTGATAAGATTAGTTATAATTTAATCACTGCCAGCGAAGAAAAGGGTTTAAAATGTGGAATAAGGTGCCTGTAGATTAGTGAACCCCAGTGGAAGGGAAGTTGTAAACAATGTTTTTGTACCAGGAGAGTGCTATAAACACAAACAACTCAAAATATGTTTCTTAATAACTGACTGAGTTCTTTGATGAATTGGCCACAATGATCGTGATTAAAAAAAATGTTTCTTTGCATCAAATTCTCCATGCTGCAAAACTAGGGCAAAATAGCAAGAGAATTATCAATTGAAAAAATGTATTGCTTTCAAAAGTTTATTTTTCTTTGATAAAATTGGTGCTACTTTTCAATAGAGTACTTGTCTTCTGGATCTCGAGGGACGTAAATCATTGCATTATGTTACACTCGTCATACTCACAACAAGGCACTATTAAAGAAAATGCAAAGACAACTAATGCTATATTACTTCCTACTGTGTGTTTCATTAGACGTGTTGATTGTTACTGTACATATTTTCCTGTATCTGAACCTAGTGGAATCATATTTTTATTCTCTTTCACTATAAAAATCCATTCTTATTTGGATGCTTTCTAAAAATAATAATAATTAAAACAGGAAAAATAATACTGCTATTATTAAGTGACTGCCAAGTTCATCGTTGCTAATAACATTAGAGTGAAAGGTGCAACTTCACCTATCATAGGAAACTGAATTAAAGATGGTCCACCTGAGACAGCTAAACTTCTAAGTGTAAGCATGTGTCGCGTCTCCGCCAGGACAATCGCAGCTGGGACAAATACATTGTAGAATGCTTTCCCCATGTATTCTCAGTAACAGGAAGCCACCTGGTAGTGTATATTGGGTAATCGCACACTCCGTCATATTAGGGATGTTAAGCGGGAACAGTTGTAACTAGCTCCTGCTCCTTGGCCTCAACACTTGCAACTGAGGGCGCTGTAGCTGACGTCCGGCTACGCCCCTAGTGGTGACACCATAATCACTTCCGTAGCACAGTGCCTCCTCCCCCTGGTGGATCTAGGAGTACAGGCACAATGCAGATGGGCGCAGCTTCGGCTTTTGCGCCAAACCCAGCCCTTTCTGTGGGCGAGGCTTCGTTTTCGTGCCGAACTATGCACATTTTTGTAAAAGAAAGCTTGCAACTCTGCAAACCTCATGTGGTTCTCCTATTTTTGGCGGGAACCGCTCTTTCATGCTCCGTAGCTCTCTTTGAGACACTACCATACATGGATTATAAGATAAAGTTCAGATAACGCACACGGCGGCTCCCTGTGCTGGGCACCGCTATAGTATTTATGCAGTTTCCCAAATGGAGATCCTGGCTTCTTGAGCCTAAGGCACCAAAAACACAGATTGTAAGCTCTACAGGGCAGGGACTGTGTGTGCAAAATGTCTCTGTAAAGCGCTACATAAAACTAGCACCGCAATATAAGAACAAACTATTATTATTATTGAAGGACATTAAAAAAGCCCCCCTGGATCGTACATCAGGGCGAAGCTTAATAAAATTGAACAGTAGAGGCTGCAGTTCCACTGGCGGGGAAAGTGGTCCCTTGCTGGGCAAAAGCCCCCTTGGACACTACACCTGTGCAGATCATAGAATAGGTGGAGGGGTCCATGTCATAGCTCCATTAGCAAGGGGGTCCCATAGAGCCTGAAGGTCCCATAGAGCACCCTTTGGACACTACACCTATGGACGCTCTGATCATAGCATAATAGGAGATAATCTCCTTCTCTCGCTGCAAAAGCCTGATAGCTGATCTCAGCAGCACCTTCAAATGTAACCCAAGTTCCCCCACCCTAAGGGAGATCTCCTGTGGTTACCTGGTGTTTGTGCTACCTGTATGGCTCACAAGAGGCTCTGAGCATTGGCTGGTGGTAGTGGGGATAATCAGGACAGAATTTCAGTGCTGGCTTGTTCTTCTCTCTGCTGGTACAGCGCCTCCATTCCCACAGGGCATATCATGGATAGTTGCAGTCCCCTGTGGAAAACACTCTCCCTCCCTCCCTGAAGAACTGCAGCCTCAGTCAGGAATACAAAACAGTAACTGGAGTCTTTATTCCTTCACATCAGTATACAGCAACACAATCCATTACAGCATACATCTTCCTCAGCAAGAGAGACTCACTCCCACTGGACCCTACATAACCCAGCAGAAGATCACCTTGTAGCTTGCTGCTTTCTTTGTCCCTGGACTCAACCCCCAAGGCTTGAGGCCCCAGAGGTCTATCCCTGACTCCCATACCCCCTGGTGGAATGTGGAATAGTTTATCCCACTCTCCTGAAGGAGGGGGAAGGAAGGTGAACCAGAGCCCTGACTCCACACGTCCAACTCTGCACAGAAAATAACTAAATTTAGGCTGCAGCTCCTTTTGTACCCATGGGAGGATCCTAGGTCTGAGCCCAGGGTAGGGCAATATCCAGGCCTTAGGCTCACCCCCTCCCCCCCCTGACACTCAAGAGAGTTGTTTACTGCAGCAGCAAGGAGTATGGATTTAACCCTAACACTGCCTGCGCGGGTACCAGAGATTATGTGTTAGGCATGGCAGATTAGTAGCCATGGGGATACCTGGCTACACATGTACAGTAACATATGAATTCCTCTGCAAGAACATGACGGCCCTTTGATGCTGTAGAAACTCTTATTAGATACTTCTACTAAATGTCCAAAATTGTACTGTGACTCCTGCTGAAATATTTATACCACAAGGTCACTAAGGGGGTTATTTATTAAACTGCGCTAGTGCTGATAAGGGCTCTCTTGTAGGGAAACTCTGATTTAAGTCACTCACTGACAGTGGTTTACTACTTGCCAAATACATGAGGTGTTAGCGCATTATGAACATTCGTCCAACAATTACACAGGGTACTATTCTTAAAAGTTTTCCTAATTCTAAACCGATGCAATTCTGGTTCAAAACCATTACCATATTTATCAAAAATAAATATACAATTGCTTTTAATTGAATCAACTTTTTTCTCTGAAAGCTTTCAACACTTCTTGCTTTTTACCTTGCCTTAAATTCTGTTTGTTTTCCTGCTCATCAGCAGGCATTGTATACGTTGGCACTGACGCTACAGTACATTACCTAATTGCATATGCAAGAAAGTTACATTTAATGGCAGTATCATAAATTATATTAGCAACATGAGGCTGACGTAAGGCCGATCTTGCCTATGCTTATAATGGTCAATAGATACATACAGTAGGCAACATAAGAGTAGCCAACCTATTATGACTGGTAAAAATACATAATGTTAACAAAGTTGAACTTATGAATATATTAAACCTTTGGAAAACCATGTGGCCAACTAGTCATGTTCAGTACATGACTAGTTAGTCAATTTGGCTACTAAAGGATTGACATATAAACATATAGATGCTATGCTTTTTGTAGTTTATTTTTAGGGTGTTTATGTTGTATTTTAACCTCTTTGGTGCAGGAAGGAATTCTTTTGATCCATTGGTAACCTCGTATATCAAAGGGATTAAATAATGGGTTAGCATTGGAGCTTGCAACTTGCGGTTTGAGAGCGTGGTCAATTTTTCTGTGTGCGCTGTCGGGTAACCTAAAAGATGTGTGTCCACACTCTGGTCCCCCGGCACAATGGTAACTGCACCTCCGGTTCCACTCTCCACAACACTTCTCTCTTCCGTGGTATACAGCAGGATTTAAAAGCAGATTTCAGGCTGAGTCAAGAGCGTTAACACCCTTACGCGTTTCGTCGCTAGGGTAATGGCGACTTCATCAGAGGATAGAGAGTTCTGGAGTCCTCATGACTCATATAGTCCATGTTAATTGATTAATTACTAATCTTCACTCCACCCAGTTCAATGAATGATAATGAATTAAAATATGCATAAATTGGCTTTAGAAATATACACATAACACACACAAAACCACATAAAAAACTACTTTGGTGCATAATTCATTTTAGACAGGGGAAAATGCAGACTCAATAACCTAAAGCATGACAAGTGCGACATGCAATATAAGATACATATTATGCAATACCATGTATTTAAAAACACATTGAACATTTGTCATGCTGTAAAAACATCAATGATAGACATAAAGGGTTTAATAAAATGCAATCAAACCAAACATGAAATGGACATATACTGTAGTCTACAATAATAGCAGTCCCATGTTTCAAGACACAAACAGATGAATAAACTAAAAAAATGTGCTACAATATCAAACATGTTCAAAATGAACCATTCATTTAAAATCTTATTTAATTTATATAACTCAATTGTGATAAATATTTATATAATAAATGTATTAAATGAAATATGTGTTGTGTGGTTATACTATTGAAAATCATAGTGAAGTCTATATGCTAAATTAAATAAATGTGCGTTAACTAGAATTAATTTATACTTTATATATACTTAAATATAAATATAAACTGTGTAATAAATAATAAATATAAACTGTGTAATAAATAATGAATAATACAGGTGATCAAATAGTATATACTAAATCAAATTATGTGGATCTTTAACTGTGAGTAAGTACAAATGCATGTGTAAACAGAATTATAATTCAATAGATATGTATTTAAATATATATATATTATTTATATGTTAAAATCAATGTAATATTAAAATCAATATTAAAAATGGTGACCTAATGAACAAGTGATACTAGATTCAAAAGAGATTGGATGACTGCAACACACCAGAGTATAAAATAGGAACAAATGCAGATGGATGCGTTCAAATAGAAGTGACAGAAGTAAGGGATAAGGGAGACTCTGGAACATAGACCTAGACAAAAGTACTAGTATTTATGCAATCATTGAACCCCCCCGGGAGATATGGTACCCAACATATAAATTCAAAAATTCTCTTGGATACAGAGCTTTTTGAATCTATCCCTGTTGCAGGGTACATGCAACTACACATGCGGGGTTTTCTTGATAAGGCTTATTTATTTAGCCTTAAATTATACAGCCCACAAAACAAAAATAGCTTTTCTTCAGCAGACAAAACAAAATTCCTTGTCTTCAGGATGGCAAACAAAATAGCTTCGCTTCAGCATAGTAAACACAACAGTCCATATAACATGTACTTTGCAAAACAGACCTTAAATCAAGCTGTTCTCTCTCCAGAGTTTCAGGGGATTTCCCTGCTTCAGCATACAAAAAGACAGACTTTCTATCAGTAATCTCCTCTCTCCTGAACAGCTAGGCAGCATGTGTCTACAGCCTGGGGTTATTAACACACCTTGATTAGGCAGCTGGGATCCAACTAATTGTCCTGAGGTTCCCAGCTGAAGTTAACCTAGTCACTCCTGGAGTGGGGGTGCTAGGCAGGACCCCTGACCCATTGACTCACGTAACTATGCTACCCAGCACTTATGCACTCTATTTTTCTGGACTGTGACCTTCATTTCTTGCATTAGGGGCACTGACAATTAACACAAGGTTATGTAATAGGCGTCCATTAGGTATTTTCCTATATATGCTATTTCACCCATCCTACTACTCTACACACCTAGGGACTTTATTCCATCTACTACCTTTCCTACATAGGATTTATGTTGAAGGTATTGGTCAAATCATTGTATGGTCATGCAGATGTGTGATGCCTGGTGACTGTCATATATACTTTGATCAGTCCACCTTTTGGTGTGTAGTGTGAATTATCATTAGCTTTGTATAGGTGCCTTTTGAACCCAATAACCTATTGTGATCTATTTTGATTTACCCCAGTGTTGTTTGAGTCACTATCCTATCTACGTATAGGGTTGACAATGTATGTCATTCCCTAGTGTTGCTCATTAGTGTTTTAGGGTAGCAATCGTGACAGGGGTCCATGCCTCTTTTTTAAGTGTTTTTAATCATGTACTGTTTATTCAATTCTTTTTTGCATTGTGTCAAATAAATAAATATATTAATCTTTTGCATACCTGAGTGCTCCTATACGGGTTACTTTTTTCTCTTTTCATATATATATATATATATATATATATATATATATATATATATATATATATATATATAATATTTATTTACAGTATATATGTGTAGTCAGGTCCCCTCTCACCTTCATGTCAGGTGGGGGAAGGCTGCAGGGCGACTGGAATATATATATATTGCAGAATAATTGAGTTCTTCAGTATTAGGTGATACCGTTTTTATTTGGACTAACAATTTATGTAATAGGACAAGCTTTCGAGAGTTCTACTCTCTTCTTCAGGTCAGCAATAAACCAGTATTGAAGACCAAAAGAAGAGAGTAGAACTCTCGAAAGCTTGTCCTATGCCATAAATTGGTAGTCCAAATAAAAAAGGTATCACCTAATACTGAAGAACTCATTTATTCTGCACTATCGCAACAGGACTAACATGGCTATTTCCGTTATATATTCCCCCCCCCCCCCCCCCCCACAATACACAAATAGGTAAAGCGGTTATACTAAGAGTGATTGTATATTTTCTAAGGAAAACAATTTACACAGATACGTTGTTTCATTTTGGAATACACTTTTAGATAGGGTTGCTTGACAATATGGACTTTATGGAATATACCATTAGAATTATTTTCCTATAGTAAAAGTCATTGTGACATTTTTATTTTTTTCTAGATACATACAGTACATGCATTTGTAACTGGGATTGTAAAAATCTGTTTTAGGTTTTGTATGATGAAAGTTAACTGTGCCATAAAAGAACATGATCACTAACATCTGGATAAATATGAAGTAGGGGGATTGCCTCCAGGCAGGATCAAGCATTCTGATTGACAGCTACCTTTATGTAACCATTTTACTGATCTTCCCCTTGCATTCACAGAGGAAGCCATGTGTTTGTTAGTTTAAAGGTGCACTTCCTTGAAGGGCCATAATGTGCCAATGGCAGTGACATGTTCAAGGGGTTACATCTGGGTGATTAATGTCTTCTGTACAAAAATGAGACACTTCTAAGTATTTTTAGATATGTTTTTAAAGTTACTTTGTAAATATATGGTAGCTTTCTTCTGGATTTTAAGGGAACTCGTGTGAATTTTTCAATGCACAGTAAGATCCCATAGGTGAATGGGACATTTGTCTCATCAAGACTCTCAGTCCATTTGTGGGAGTGTTCAAAAAATGATTAATAACCAGTATAAATGTTTCTGAAGGAGTAGCTTCGTGGTAAAAATGCATTTAACATCCCACAGTCAACTCTCCCTGTGACCTTGGGCAAGTCAATTTTTCTCCCTGTGCCTGGAACATTAAAGTTAGACAGTATGCTCTTTGGGTCAGGGACTTCTCGTGCCTGGAACATGCATTTGTACAGTACTAAATATATTGTCAATGCCATATAAGAAACAATATTATGAATCAAATTGCTGATCTTTAAAAGAACTTGCTTGCTTTCAGCCTACATCTCTATTGCCCCATAGACAGACTTCAGAAAGGGTTCCCCAAGAACTGCTCTCCTCTGAAGAGAACCAATGTACTAAGGGTTAAAATCTGGGATTGCTTGCTGCTGTGTGTTTCATCAGCCACACCCTCTGCAGTGTTTGACTAGACAAAGGAATTTCAAGACCCAGCAGAATTCATTCAGAACCCCTTCAACCTACATCTGCATCATCCCAAAAGCTGACAGTCCCAACGTTTGCTGCCGTTCACTGCTTGGTTATTGAGTTGGGTAAAGTCTTGCAATATATAAAAAATAGTGATAAATGGAGATGCTAAATGACATTTGGTATATATTTGCTTAACACACCCATGAACATTTGAATAAACTATTTGGACATAATACTCAATTCATTATATTAATTTCCTATTGAAACTATTGAAACTATATTTGTTATCATTTATATTAATCCTCAATGGCTGACATAAAATGACAAAATGTGTCACTATTGATGGATAAATCTTGGGAACAAAATAGGCAAGCAGGAGATATATAAGCACATGTATTTGGGTATATAAGACCCCTATCATCTCTAGAACAAAGGTTTATAATACAGAAAGAATACATATGTATATACACAAAGGACTATCACTGTATATAGTATAGCAGTTTAAGAGACTATCGTCATGAGAAATATATTAGTGCAAGAGCACTAATCACCAGTCAAAACTTGCTAATGTCATAATGACATGATTGATGAAAATCAAGGTAGCCCACTAATAATGATATATAGAAATGATTATATGTTTAATAAAACTATGACTTAAGATCAAACTCATTGACCAAATAGACCACAAATGCAGAAAAATTATCACGCATCATATAATGGGAGAGATGATAATATTCTAAGCAAAACTCAAACATTCCTAAGGTAAAGCTCAGGAAAGGCATGATGACAGGATTAATAAGAAAATGGCACATACAAAAAGATATTTAGTCACCCTGTATAAGATTAATCAAGGCAGAAAGACGTGATATTCAATCATAATGATTAAAGGGGTAAGAGGACAGAAACCACTTTACAGAGAGATATCAAGAGAAATATTACAGGACCCACTTGAAACAAAATTGAAAGAAAGTAAATTGAATGCCACGAGTTCTATATGAAAGAACCTTGTACAGTAGCATAGATAATATTGAACACATGTTAACAAAATAATTATTTTTTGTACAAAATGCGTCAACTCCTAATCCATATTGATACCTTTCGGAACTAATGTGTCTAAAGATAAAATCCAAAACATTTTTGGTCTGAAACTACCTTACAAACGAGAAATGTTTTGGATTTTTACATTAGATACATTAGCTCCAAAAGGTATCAATACAGAAGAAGTTTTTGATTGCACCATCAGGGATTTAGTTTCCTATTTTTATTATATTCTGAGGAAACCACATAACATTATATTACTATGCAAAAATAAACTGCATTCACTTGGATGCAGGTGCATTGATATAAACAAAACATGGTGTGGCCATGGCTCACGATGATAGGTTTGAAAAACACTGGCTTAGAGGGTACCTGTACTGTAGTGATCCTTTTCTAAAGAAACAATAAAGATTTCTGACAAAATCTACCAAACCAAGTCTAGATCTAGATCAAATAAATATGTCTAGGTCAAATATCTCTTGATTAGTCAAGCAAAAACTTCAACTGCGGAAAAAGTAAAGCAAGAGAGTGAAGATACCATTTTTTATCATGACTGGTACTGACTTGAATGTCAAACGATACATTTCCTTTACTCTGGTCCCAGTAATTCACAAGAAGGAGAAAATAGAGCTGGGGAAGATAAAGAAGATGGACTAGACACTCTGGTAGAATCTATTATACCAGGAAAGGGGTTAATTGCTCCATTCCATGTACAAAACAGATTTACAGCTATTATTTAGAAAGTAAGCTGGCCATACCAACAACCTGAAGCTGGTGATAATAAAAATATATGTTTTTGAGCAAGACCTAGGGAAGTGAAAACCTAAGCTTACTTATATAAATTAGAATGTACATGTTGGTTGATAAAATACTACAGCGGCAATAAAAAAGACTTGTGCCGAGGTATGCAAATAGAGACAGTTTAAGGTGAAATTAACATATGGCTTTATTGAGCCTGTCCCTTTAAACAGCACAGCAAACAAAAATATACAAAAACAAGAAACACCTATCCTTTTGTAAGAGCTAACTTACTTCCCCCAATCCCTCTCTTCCAAGACTGGAAGGATAAGCCTACCACCCCAAAGTCTCAGCGGTACCTTAAAGCAGATGACCCTTCAGCTCAGTGGTGTCCAGGTTTCTTAGTGTGTTTAAGGGTCCAGCCTCTGGCAGGTTCCTGCATCCTCTATGTCCAGGAAAAGAGGTCTGGTCCCCTTGTGTCTTGCTGTCAACACACAGTTCTCCTGTGTATTCAAGACCCTTCTCCTCATGTCAGAACCCTTATGTGCTGAGGAAATTTTATTTCCTGTGTCTCAAATGAGGCTTTTTACAGAGCTCTCATTAGTCCAGGTGGAGACTGGCTAATTAAGTGGCTACAATTAACCAGCTCCATGTTGGATTCAGAGCTCTGAGGCAGCTTTATCCAAACAGGGATAAGTCCCTGTTACAGGCAACACATTCCTTCCATGTCACAACGACGACCTTACAACATTGTCACAGAAAATTGGATTGGAGGTCATGTGATTGCATGTGTAGTGATTGAATTATCTCAATTCACCCTATGACACCAGGAACAAAAAATAGTCTCTTTTTTTCTAATGTAGATAGAAGCTCAGAGATTGAACTGCAGTCTCAATCTCCCTTGGACTCCAGCAAATCAGACATGCAAATCTACTGTATGTACTGTAGGTCATAAGTGCCCTCAGCACTGTCATCATTAGGGGACTGAAGTGGTTACATGATATTTCCAGGAAAAGAATTCCGTGAATAAGAGACTGAGTTAATATAAGAGGGTATGAGTCTCTCAAATGCACCAGCCGTTTTTTCCCTGCCATAAAATTGGTGACACCTAGGTGGTGACGATCTTCCGAGTTGGTGACTAAACGATCGCTTGTGGTAGTGAACACCTACGGTGAATAGACTTTGAGGGTGATCCACTTCTATTTTGATCCCGTTCACCATTCTTGCGATATTGACATGAGCCTGGCTCTATTATGCATATACATAGGACTTGTGTTTATATCTTTACTTCTAGTCTAATCCATTGTACTTTATTGTTTTAAATAATATCTATGAGTAACATTGACTAACAGGCATTTAAATTTATCAGAGCTTGCATTTCTGTGCCAGATTATGTCAAAGACACTTTCAACCAACACGTCTATAAAAAATGGAAGTACATGTGGGAGCGTTCCAGAGAATTGTAAGTTATCAATTCACTTTGAAGGGAAGCCAAACTCAGTGCAAGTAGTAGAGCAGTCAGATTCTTGACTTTAAGAACATTTTTTTTATGGGAATGGGTTAACCTTTTTGTTGACGAGGACCCATGTGCTCTTGCGATTGTGCATTTTGAGATTTTAGAAATAGATAGCTGTAATTGTTCTGTCATAAACATATACATGGTACACTTTTTTGCAGGTGGTTCTGGAGCATGTAACTGTATGTAACAAATCTAACATTCAAAGGAAACGTATTTTAAAATTGAAATAGTCAGTGCAATTGTTTTACTGTAGCTTCAATTCATAATGTGAATACAATTTTGCACCATGAAAGACACTTGGCTTGTCTACAATGGTTTTTTTTCCAGCATTAGGGAAACATTTCAGTCATTATTTTAAAAAGTCTTCCAAGGAAAAAATGGTGCTAAAAACCTCTGTTGCTCACTATACTGACATTTGTGTAATTAGCACTGTAAAAAAATAACTGATTGATTGAAGCAAAGAGAACTATTGTAAAGTACTAAACAGTCATTTATAGGCACTTTACATGTTATTATTAATGTTCACAACAATAAAGGATGAAGAGAACACATTTTTGTGGGATGACCAAAAATGTAGATGATATATTTACTGATTTGTTTATTAAATCTACTGCCAACAATAATATTTTGCATTTAAAGACAATTAAATGTTAATTAGTTAAATGTTTCCCCATTCTCAAATTCTTAGGAGAAGAGTTAACAATAATGAGGAGCTCTGTTAAGAAAAGGTGCAGAATACAGATGTAGCCAATGTAATTGCAACCCATGGCGCACTGCAGCGGGAGATTCACAACATGACAGCCGGGCTAAGCACCATTAAAATTGTCTTGAATCAGCTGCATGGGCGAAGCGGGTGGGGCTACCAGGCCATTCCACAAACGGGAGTGCACCACAGATTACTATTATATTGATTACACATACACATTGCTAGAACTTTTGGCACCAAACCTTCTTACAAAACAGCTAAAATTGTTCAAAATACACTATATTTTGACAGCATAGCAGCCATGTGTTAACATTCTTTTTTTTAAAGATTGATCAAATTTCCAAAACCAAATTTACATTGTTACATGAGGTTGAAAAAAACGTATGTTCATCGAGTTCAACCTACAATATGTTCAATTTAGAAGACACATACTTAGCCTACATTTATATTAATTAACAATTAAGCGATTACTATACCAAGACAAATTTCCCTAGCCAATTCCAATCTGGCTTTCGCCCCAAACACTCCACCGTAACTACCCTGCTAAAAGTTTGAAATGAAATCCAGTGTGGAATAGAACGGGGACAACTCACTGGTGCAGTATTCCTAGATTTTGCAAAGGCTTTTGATACTGTTGATCATGCTACCCTGCTTAACAAACTCCAGAGCTCTGGAATAGGGAAGCATGCTTTAAACTGATTTCAGTCCTACCTATCAGGTAGATCCCAACATGTGTCCATCTAAGGCTCTAACTCCAACCCCCTGGATATCACCTGTGGTGTCCCGCAAGGCTCTGTTCTGGGGCCCCTACTCTTCTCAGTGTTCATTAATGATCTTCCCACAGCTTGTAAGGAAGCTTCAATGCACATGTATGCAGATGACACAATCATATATGCACACAGCCATAGCTTCTCTGACCTTCAACACATACTTCAGTCTGGCTTTTTGAGACTCGAAAACTGGATTTCCCAAAACAAACTGTTTTTAAACACTGACAAGACTGTAACAATGGTATTTGGGACCAAGACTAAATATTTAAAGCTGCCAGCGACTGAGCTCCAGATTAGAACCAACGCTAACACCACCCTAACCCCTGTCACAAGTTTTAAATACCTGGGCATATGGTTTGACTCCCACTTAACATTCGGGATGCACATTGATACCCTGACAACCAAGACCTATGCCAAACTAGGGGTACTTTACAGGAACAAATCCTCCCTAAGTCTCCTGGTCAGAAAGCGTATCGCACAGCAGATGCTAATGCCAATTATTGACTATGGAGACATAGTATATGGCTCTGCACCTCAAACCCACCTTAGCAAAATTGACACCCTCTACAATTCAATTTGTCGTTTTGTTCTCCAATGCAACTACAACACACATCACTGCAAAATGCTCAAAGAACTAGATTGGTCATCACTCGAGTCTAGGCGCAAAGTTCACCTTTCCTGTCTTGCCTTTAAATTCTTTATGGGCAAGCTACACAGCTATCTGAACAAGCTCCTCACCCCTACCACATGCAGCACTTATCATCTGAGATCAGGCTCCAAAAGACGGTTCATGGTCCCAAGGCTCAACAAAGTATCCGGCCGTTCCTCCTTCTCTTACTGTGCACCCCAAAACTGGAACAACCTACCAGAGACTCTCACATCCACCACCAGTTTAAGTTCTTTCAAATCTAAAGCTGTCTCACATTTTAATATGGTCTGTAACTGTTTCATATGCCCATAATATATATTTTAGTTAACTGTGCATGCAAAGTCTTGTATATAATGTATACCCTGTTCATTTATGTAACTGTATTTGTAACCATGTATTATTTGTCTTAACTCTGTGCCCAGGACATACTTGAAAATGAGAGGTAACTCTCAATGTATTCCTTCCTGGTAAAATATTTTATAAATAAATAAATATTTACAGTATTTGATCCAGAGGAAGGCAAACATAAAGTCCCAGTGGAACATTATCCAATGATGATGTCTCAAAAAAAATTCCTTCCTGACTCCAATAATGTCAATTAGATTTCTCCATAGATCAATAACTTTCCCATGTTTACTTATTTGGTATATCCCTGTATACCTTTCCTTTCTAAAAAGATGTCAAAACTTATTTATTTATTTTTTTAAAGATATCTATTGTATCTGCCATCACAGTCTCCATGGGTAATGAATTCCACATTTTAACTGCCCTTACTGTAAAGAACCCTTTCCTTGTTGCTGGTAAAATCTCCTTTCCTTCAACCTTAAGGGATGTCCCATGTCGTTTGTACAGCCCTTTGGATGAATACAGTAGTTCTGTTGAAAGGTCCTTGTATTTACATCAATATATATTTGAATATAGTTATCATATCCTCTATTAGACACTTATTTTCTAATGTAAACAAATCTAATTTAGCTAGCCTCTCCTCATATATCAGATTTCCCATTCCCTTTATTACTTTGGTGGCTCTTCTCAGCACTTTTTCTAATTCCATAATGTCTTTTTTTATAGAGTGGTGCACAAAATTGTACTCTACATTGAAGGTGTAGGCTTACTAATGTTTTATATAGGGGCACAATTATGCTTACTTCCCTTCAATCCATTCCCCATATACAGCTGCGCCAGCCTTTATTTTAAAGCCTCACACGCAGTACCGCTCTGAATATCGGATCATGACACGCTATGTTTTCCAACCGTATAGCAATTGACTCGGGTTTCTATCAGTTTTCTATCGTGCGCAGAATCCATTTATTGGGCGCTGAAAATTGCATTTAAGCGTTGTCTGCAATACTGTCTAGAAACTCAAGTGGGCGATCGCGAGCTGTTGTCTTAAAAATCTAATAGCAATTCAACCTACACAGTACAGCCGCACAGTTCTGTAAGTCTGTGTGTGTGTACTGTACAGTAATTGTAATTTGAAGATTTATATTTGAAGCACAGATTAACGTTACGAGTTCATACTGTATACAGTAGTCTGAGGCTCCTTAGCCATACACATAAAAAATATGAGGACACATACAGTGGCGGCCGAGCTGAGTCTTATTCGGCCGCCACCGCAATGCGCGGGAAGACGCGGCATGTTTGTTTTTTTCCCGCTGCGTGCCGCGCGTCACTGATGCGCGGTCACGCGGTACAGGGTGCGTGCGCGCGTGGCGCACGTGGCGCGCGTGCCCAGGGCTCCCCGAAGGTGGTGGTGGGGTAAGGGGGGATGTGGGAAGGCAGAGGAGGACCCGGGGGACCCGGAGAAACAGATACAGAGGTCACGAGGGGAGAAGAATGACCAGGGAAGATCCGGCTGGCGCGCGGCCAGGTTCGGGGCCAGCCCGAAAACAGCCGCGGGACAAGACGGGTGAGTGTGAGACTCAGCTTGGCCGCGACAGTACAGTACTGTATACAGGATACTAAAGTGAAAAGAAGTACAGTATTACAAAAATATAACGTTGCGTCTTCCGCTCATGCGGATTGGAAGCTTGTTGAAATGCATACTGGATGCACCATTTATTGCGTGTGGCATTCAGGACATGCAACCACAATGCCCCCGAGAAGTTTTAGAATAAAGGCTGGCACAGTAGTAATGCAAGATAAGATCTTGTTTGCCTTTGGGCACTGTTTCTAAGCCTGCTGTCTATAAGGCTAAGGCCCCGCTGCCTAAGACCACGAGCACGCACTGCAGACAGGCGGCGCGTGGAGAGGCACTTGGGGCTTTTTCCGGTCCAAAGGGACCATTTTTGCGAGTGGGGGGGGGGTGGCCAAAATGGGTGGGAGGGCGCAGCCATGATGTGGGGGGGCGCGGCCATGACGTGAGGGGGCAGGACCGCCCCACAGCCGTTCAGCCCCTCAACCATGTATTGATAGACACTGTCTAAGTTGTTTGATGTTGCATTTATTTAATGAATGTACATGTTGTATACAACCACTCTATAATAGCACAACTGTTCAGCCCCTCAGCCCCTCAACTGTTTAGCCCCTCAACTGTTTAGCCCCTCAACTCCTCAGCCGCTCACATACACAGACAGGCACTCACGCACTCAGGCACACACATACACACACACACAGACAGGCACTCACGCACTTAGGCACACAGATACACACACAGACAGGCACTCACGCACTCAGGCACACACATACACACACAGACAGGCACATGCTGCTTTCCCCCCAAACTCTCCTCCCCGCTCCCCGAAGCCTCCCCTCCTCATTGGCTCACAGCCACACCACGTGACGCTTCGCCGCTTGGGATTACAATTCTCTTGAATCCCCTGCCGGCTGACGCGCCACAGCGTGTAGTGAGCTGTGCAGCGAGGGGGAACTAGAACCGGCTCGGGAGTTTTCCCCTGCTGGTGGGGAACGCTCGTGCGGCCGCCCGCACCGCCGGGCGCAGCGGGTCCCAGCCCTAAGCACTCCTAAATTCTTCTCCCTCAAGGATTGAGGAAAAAAAGGGGGAAAGTTTGCTCCAAAAAAGAAAGGATTAGCCTACTGTTCAATTTGTGGTTCCAGTCCTTTCCACAGAGTGATTTCGCTGCCTGAGTCTTTCAGAGGTTATTCACCAACCTCTGTATGGATTTGAATGGAAGTCACCTGTTTATTCTTGTTTCTCAAATGCATAACCTTACATTTATCTGTATTAAACCTCATCTGTAAACAAAAGTTTATATGCTGCACACCAAACCTCATCTGCCATTTACCTGCTCAAGTTTACAGTCTATCCAAGTCCTTCTGGAGAGAAATTACATCCTGCTCTGAATTTACTACCTCACACAATTTAGGCCAAAAAGGCCAATCCGCAATTTAGGATTTTTTTTTTAGATAAAGGGACATGCGTATGCTGAAAAAAGAGTACCGCTATGGTACCTTGCTGGGAGATATGCTACTGACAATACAAACTATATTTAAATGAGTCCCATCCCTCATTTCCTAAATGAATTTCCATACCAATTATTTTGAGGTTATAAGCCTAAGGCACCAACCTAATGACTGGTATGGTGTCAAACCCAACAGCGCTAGAAACCACCAGTGTTTTCCGCGGGAAAATAATTTGGACTGTTCTGCCCACCCTTGTCTCAGTATTGATCTGGGAGGTACTCCACTTACAACTTTAGCCAAACCTTAAAAAGGCTACATTTTTTACAATTCTCTGTTGCCAATCCGTCAACCAGTTTTCAATCGAGGTAAAATATTTTTACCAAGACCACTTTCCTTTATTTTGTACACTAACCTTTTATTTGGCACCATATCAAATGCCTTTGCTAAACCTAAGTAGACCAAATTAATTGCATTACCTTGGTCTAAATTCCTAGCATTTGGCATGACCTATCCTTCATAAATCCATGCTAACTATTACAGGTCTGTACTTCCTTGGTTGTAATCTACAGGTGCAGCTACGAGTATTCTAACACTGCTTTGAAAAATCTGGGGCAATCTCCCAGTAATGCTGCAACATTTCTCTGACATTTCTGCAGAAAGACTAATGGCCCATCTGATTAACACAGCAGGGATCCCTGGTCAGTTTGAATGGGACAGCCAGGGACCCCCGCTGTGTTAATCCGATGGGCCATTAGTCTGTCTGCAGAAATGTCACAGAAATGTTGCAGCATTTTTGGGGTATTGCCCCAGATTTTCCAAGGCAAGTGTTAGAATACTCTGCACCAGTAGCTCCATTATTAAATGTAGGCACCACATCTGCTGCACACCAATCTTGTGGTACTGAACCTGTGGAAATCGAGTCCTTAAATATTAAAGAATATTAATATTTGCAAATCAACCTTAAAAATAAAAAAGAGTGCCTGGTGTTACGGCTATTTCCTAAGACACCATCTGGTGCTGGAAGACATAAGGTGTCTCTCGGCTCTTGAATGTGTTTTATGGAATAGCTCTACTTAGTAAATGTACCCCTGCATGTTTTACGATAACTAATTTAGCACTAACAGCAAAACATGAGAAACAAATCCCAAAGATGGTGCTTCTAATATCCAGGAAATGGTAGCAATATAGCTAAAGTGTCCAGGACCTTAAGTGATAAAAGGAATCCATCCAAAATGCACTAATAATGTGTATAGAGTGGTATAGGGCTCACAATGAAGCCATATATAGGGACCCAAGATGAACAGGACACACACGCACAGCACAAATATGGGAATGAGCTCAAGAATTAAAGAACTCACCCCGTCTGGAGTGCCTAAGTGGTGATCCGTCGGTCCATAGGCTGGAGCACCGCAAATACCTCTACAAACACAGTGGCAATGAGAGAATCAGTCTGTTGGAGTATGCATAAAAAACTCACGATTACACGGTCTGCGATGGTCCCGGAAGTGGCGTGCTTCAATCCGGTAGGTGAATGAGTAGAAAAGCAGGAAATGGTTGAGCAGTGCTCAACCATTTTCTGCTTTTCTACTAATTTAGTACTAAACATAAATTGTATACAGTCCAAACCGTATTTCTGGTCAAAAAAGCCCTGAACTGCTGCTTTGGACTGTATAGATTTTACCTCTAAGTCCTGATCACTTCAACATTATATTTCCTGAAACATTGTTTTCAAAATGGTGCTTGAATCCT
>NC_134484.1:74379890-74447390 GCF_040206685.1 Ascaphus truei
TCATATCGTTGTGGAGGAATTTTGGGCATTTGATTAGCAGCACCTGTCTGCTACTTAGCATCTTAATTCCTATGGAAGCAATAAGGGTGTACTTAGTTTTTCACACATGGCTTCTCTATTTTGGCTTTATTTTTGTTATATAAATCATGACACAGTGTAATATGTTATGTGTTGTTGTTCATCTGTGGTTGTATTTACCTAATTGTAAGACGTGCTAAGGAATAGATGATTGTTATTATGTCCTGAAATGTAAAACCGTAGAATTCAAAGAGGGTGTACTTTATTTTTCACACAACTGTATATACAGATGAGACCACGAGTATTCTAAAGCTTGCCTTAAACTTGCCCGGTTACATTCTGGGTATGTGCTGGGTGTAACCTGGCTAGTTTAAGGCAAGTTTAAGGCATTTCTGCATTGTCTAATGACCCATAGGATTAACACAGCATGGGTCCCTGGCAGTCCCATTCAGTTTTAAACTAGACCCAGCATTTCTGCGTTGACTAGTGACCCATAGGATTAACACAGCAGGGGTCCCTGGCAGTCCCATTCAGTTTGAATGGGACTGCCAGGGACCCCCGCTGTTAATCTGATGGGCCATTAATCAATACAGAAATGCTGGGTCTAGTTTAAGGCAAGTTTAAGGCATATATCCAGCATGTACCTGGGTGTACCTGGGTCTTTTTGGCGATTGCCACTATTTTGCGTTAGAATAACCGTGGGCACTACAGTATACATACATAACTTATTTTATCTTAACTGTTCATGCAATGTCTTCATATATAATGTTTAACCGTTTTCACCTAATGTAATGCAATGTTTTTATATATAATGTTTAATAGAGAGCGCACACTCTATGGCAATAAGACAATTTAATCACACAAATAGTAAAATTCATGAAAATGTAATTATATACGTATATGTATAAACACACACTATTATGTATGCTGTACACACATACATAAAACATCTACAAAATAAACTATGTTTTATTTAACCCATTTATTTTCAGTGGGGCTACGTAGGCCTTCTCAAGGAGACCCTAGGTAGCCACATGGGCACTCAATGATGGAATTAACTATATGATCACTAACCCCCTCCATAATAAAGGTTACCACCCTCTTTACAGTTAGAGCCCCCCGAGAACTATTCCAAAAATGGCCCAATAGCCAACCATAAAAAAAAGGAAAAAATAAAAACATTACAAATAATCCATGGCACAATGGACCAAATTTTTGTTTGTTTGATAAAGCGCTTAGTGCGAAACACGTTGGTTCGTGTCTGCCTCTGTTTTACATGACCGAATAAATCTTTAAATTTTAATTTTTTGAGTCGCCCTCTCTCTAGTCATTGATCGGTGGTGTGCCACATCTTTTTCTACTTTTGTAAATGGGAGTTAACACTGGAAAGGGGTGCAATAACCATTAGTCTCTTCTGAGAGCTCTTTAGAATAAATGTATATGTATATGATAAATTATTAAGGACTTGGCCACAATGCCATTTCAATTTAGCATGTGAAGATATAATCCCTCCTCAATTAATCTTGAGAAATACACGTAAAGCCTCCCTTTTCCCATTATTGTGCACTTTGGTTGTATATTAATACCTCCTCTAAAAAAAATCCTGTTTTTTTATGTGTATACAGTGTATGTTGTCTTACTGATTTCTATGTAGTAATATTTTATTCAGAATACATTTAATCATGGATCTCTATTATTATTATTTTGAATAGAGTAACAGCTGGTATTATTATAATTTGTAGTCTGGGGATAACCATCTGTAGAGGTATTGCATAACGAGGGAAGAAGAGAGAAATGGAAATGGAATAGGGAGCTTTATAAAACAACATGAAATGAACATTGATGCTTTTTTTTTTTTAACTGGATAGGAAGAAGCTCTTTTTTGCATCAATTCAAAGCTCTAAAACCTTCCAAGCTAAAGAAACCTGGTTAAAATTACTGTAGAATTTGCTGCAGGTGTCTTTATCACTGAAATTAATTAATTACATTGCTAGACAGTGAACATTTATCATAGCAAGTTTAAACAGCATGTAACAGTCATCCATACCACCATAGGTCAGACAAAAGTCCACAGAATAGCAAGGCATAGGACCCCGGAGTAGTAAGACCCACCACCATATATGAGAAAGATCATTAGATAGAGCTAGGCTCTAGCAGTGAGAAGCAAAATGTTGGAGCCTATTCAGTACATCACAGACAGGCTCCTGGACAGACCCTTGTACAGTGATCATTGTTCTCTGATTTAATTAGTCATGTTAATTAATTGCAGTAGGCTAAATACCTGGACCAGAGGGACTCCCAGAATCCCATGGCTAAATCAATTGCTAGCTAGGATTATTTACAAATGTGTGGATCTACAGTATGATAGTTAACAGTGATATGCAACACTCTTCTGTTTCAGGCAGCATGATTGTGTTACCATTGATGGGCATAAATGTTGTATGTGGTCAGAATATAAAGAGGCAACATGTAAAAATACAAATGAATAATTCTAACCTCCGTTTCAGTTCAAAAAAGGAAAAACATCCAAAATATCCCAAAAAGAGCCAAGCTGCATGTCTTTCTTCACAGAACCATTCTAGGAAATGTGCATGTCTCATCAAGTGTCACCACATGTGTAGTCAATAAAGTAGAAAAAGAGAAAAGAGACAGCACACTATCCAGAGAGCAGCGTAACACTCAATTTTTAGTTAAGTATCCAGCTTACATTTTAGCAGCACATATTAGTAGTGAAAAAATGTTGCCTTTATTTTGAAAGGAACAGGTCACACGCAGAAGCGACGTTTCAGGCCCATACACGGCCTTTCATCAGGTAGGTGGTCAGTAAAGTGACAAATAGTGCAGTTTAAATACATCTGTGGCGTACTCCGAAGCAAACTGAAGGGACATCATTCCATTTCCAAATGTTGGAGTGTCCTGTTGTCAATTAAAAACTGGAGTAAGCCACTCCTCCTCTCTCATTGACAGTCTCCAATATCTCGGAAGAAACCTACGTTGTGACGTTGGGAGTACATTCCACCCACCCAGCTCATTATTACAGTTATGGAAAAATGTAGTTGTTATTTTTATAGCATTGGAATCAGGAGGTCCTCCACAGTTGAACCATTTATTTTTGTAGCTCCGGAGTCCACCCAGCTCCTGGGATATATAATGGTGTGGTTATTGGTGTGCTCCCTGGACATTTTAACAGCTGACCAAGAGGAACCCTCTCTCTCTCTTGCTCTCTTTTGAATTGCATGCTTTGTTCAAATTTTTTATAACTTTGTTTTCTACCAATTTTTTGTGGATTTGAGAAGAAATAGAAAGATTTGTGCGAAAATTTGCAAACCAAAAGTTGACACATTCCCCAAACTTTAGTGCAGAGCTCAAAAAACGTATTACAACTCTGGAAGACCCCTGGCTCTACTGCTGTAAAAAATTTAATAATTATATATCCAGTATATATATATATATATATATATATATATATATATATATATATATATATATATATATATATATATATACCCAGAAGAAGTCTAAACTCAGACGAAACTAGTAGGGTGAGGATCTCTTAGTAGATCTCCCTATTTTCTGTTGTATTCAGTACTTTTAACTGTCTTTTTATTTGCTGCAAACCTTATTTAAAGGCTATTGGGACTGTTATATCAACCTCAGAATTAAGCCCTGTGGCTAATCTCACCGAGTGAAGGAGCCAGTGGTATCCCCGTTTAGGGGAGTGACGTCACCATCAGAGGACCCGCGCAATTGCTGATTACAGCTGAGCAGTGACGCTTCTGCGTCCAAGCACACAGACGGAGTGAGCGGTTCCTGAGATTATCAGCCCCTTTGATGCAGCGATCTGAAAGCATTTTACTGATGTGTCTGTTATTTCTGCTACATTGTAAGTAGCCTCTTTTGCTTGCGCAATAATTTTATTCATAAACGTACTTCACCATATTGGTATCTTTTTCATCTATATGTACATCTCGTTGTGGAATTCGAATATAGGACTTGTTCACATATTTATCCTTCAGGTGTTGTATATCCATGCACCTGTGTCTCTGATTTGCGCCTTTTGTGTATTTTTTGTACTATACACACACACACACACACACACACACACACACACACACACACACACACACACACACACACACACACACACACATACACACACACACACACACACACACACACACACACACACACACACACTTAGCAGAGCAGAGGTGTGTCTATAACTCATTTGAATGAGCTCTACATTTGTATACACACTTTAAATAGCATGTCTTGTGTAAGCATTCAATTTGGAGCTGGATTAAAGCCCCCTTTGCAATAATGCACCAATAGGAACATGACACTAGTCAGGCAATATTATAAGAACCCAGCATTTGCAGCATATATTTTCTGAAGCCGTGGCTGTAATTGTCACTTTTTTTGATGCACAGATGTTACCTGGCAATGCGTACTATTCTTGGTAATAGACCAAGGCCCCGTATAAGTACGGAAATAAATGAATTTGGCATTCCTGATGATAAGGTACTCCCAGATGTACTGCAACACACCTCACATCAACAGCTATCGCTCCAGTGACCAAACACTGCAAGTATTGCGTTTTTGTGCTACAGTGTAATTTCCGGAAATAGTACTGTAGCAAGCTTTTTCCCAACCTGTTTTTTCTCACATTTTTAAACAAGTAATTGAGGGCATTGCTCTCTAGAACTAAAGATTCACCAAAGTTCCCTCAAGATTAACAGATGATTGACACCACATTTAAATGCTTCCAGTTAGCTCACTTTCCGCATTTTCTGGGAGCTTTGGCTGCACCCACACAGCACTACACACAGCACTAGTGCCTCCACAGAGGGAGGAAGCTATGTACAGAATCTGGAAATTCATCCATTCCATTTGTGATTCTTCACTTATCATCACCAATCCTGGTTGCTAAATACCTTGGCTGACCCCATGATGCATGATTGGGAAACTGGGTGAATTTATGCATAACCAATGGTGCTAATCTATGTCCTCATGATTATTTTTAAAGATCAGCAGCTATCGATTCTGTAGCAACTAACTCTAAATCAGCTCCTAATTGCAGAAATAGCTGTACCACCGGGCTAACATTTGAACTCCACCACAATTTTTGTGATAACAGATGCAGCGGCCGTTATTCGAAACATTTCTCTGAGCCATTGTCGTAAAGTCTACTGTATTCCACGTGTGATTTACTCATTATTCTCGGTGAACGCTGGCGTTAACGCGGCCAATCACACCAATGACATCTGTGTTTAGTGTTGTTGATTTCTTTGAATTACCTGGATTATGATTTGTTTGTGTGCAGTTCTTCGCGTATCTGCCAGGTGGCAAAATGAATCCCCTTTGCACTATCCAATGCACTGTAGCACAGTAACTGTGTATGTGTCAATTTGCAGGTGTTTAAAAAACAGATAAAAAGAGAGTCCACCACAGTGATCCATTGTAAAATGACCATAATTTCAGTATCTAAACACAATGGGGGTCATGCAGTAAGCGGCGGAAAATTGCATTCGCCAGGGGTTTGAATTCGCCATGTTTTTGGCGTGTTGCCCTCGCTGTATGCAGGAAGGGCCGAATCCCTGGCGAATCACAGCAAGAGCAACATTGCCAAACATGATGAGTAACCGGTGACAAGACAGTCTGCCTGGCGAGAAGCTGCCGAGAAGCCGTCCCCTGCCGAGATGTGTCTGCAGCACAGAGAGATCCGCCGCTCTCTCGGCGCAAACATCGGCACATTAAAAAAAATTCTAATCAAATTTTATTTATAGGGTACATGTGCAGGGGGTCTCCGGAGCTGAACCGCATTGGTTTCAGGTCCGGGGACCCCCTGCTTCCTGAGATACAGGCCCCGTTATGAGGTGCCGGTATCCATCTGCATTTAAATGTCCAGATCACATGACCGCAGAATGTAAACAAAGCAGCGGGTTACCGGCACCAAAGGGGCCTGTATCTCGGGAAGCAGGGGGTCCCCGGACCTAAAACCAAAGCTGTTCAGCTCTGGAGACACTCTGCACATCTACACTATGAATAAAACACCCATATCAATAAACAATCATTTGTTACCTTTGCGGCTATCTGCTATGGTAACGAAGCAGCATGAATGTATTTTTAATAATAGTGTACTGTGAGCAGGGGGTCCCCTGAGCTGAACCGAATTGATTTGTGGATCAGGGACCCCCTGCTTCCCGAGTTACAGGCCCCGGTATGAGTCATTGGGTGCCAGTGTCGCCGCCATCTTTATAGCGTCCCATACGCGAAGTGCCCGCTATAAAGATGGCGGCGACACTGGCACCGATGCCCCAAACCGGGGCCTGTAACTTGGGAAGCAGGGGGTCCCTGAGCCACAAATCAATGCGGTTCAGCTCAGGGGACCCCCTGCTCCCGCACAATATTATGAAAATACATTAATGCTGCTTCATTACCATAGCGGATAGCCGCTAAGGCAATGAAGGGATTAAGGCATTGCATGTTTATTGGGGAAAATTGCCCCCAATAAACATTGCAATAAACAACATACACCCCCTGTGCCCCCAATTACCCTATACCCCCATTACATATAGAACATTTGTGGGATGCACAGCAATGATACTATAGGCCGGCGGTGGCCCTCGAGTGTTCCCCTCAGGCCTGCAGTACCAATTCAGTGCAACCCCAAAAAAATTACAAAACATAAATACACCATCCTTAACACATACAGTATAGTAATGTGCAAAATGAATATTATCCACATATGGATAATAGTGAATTTGCCCATTTAAAATACATAAAGAACAATAAATACAATAAATACAATAAATACATACTGTATTGCACTCACCCATGTCCGGCTGGCACGATGAAGGCCATCCTCATCTTCATCTTGTCCATGCCCCCTCCGATGCGGCAAAACATAAACAAGAATAAAAACAGCCAATGTAATGTCCCATAACCCCTTAATCACCATAGCGGTTATTAACCGTTACAGTCATTAAGGGTTAACCCACCCTCATCCACCACTCGGGAGGGCTAAATACCCTCCCCCACTACCCCCCCACCCCGTGGGGCCTAACCACCCTCACTCACCCAATACCCAGCCGGGAGGCCTACACAGATACCCTTGGGCCCAATACCCCCTTCCCCCAGCCCCAGTACCCACAATAAAAACAATACACAGCCCCACAATAAACATCATTATATTTATTAAATACATAACCCACCCCGGTGCCCCCCCATAAATACATGATTTATTTGTTTACATACAGGGTTAATACCACAGGCCCACGGGAGTCCCCGGGGGGACTGACGGGTCACCTCACAGACCAACAGTAGCCCAGCACCATGTTTCAAACAGGGTCTGGAGGCCTACGGGTGGACCCCGCAAGGCGCCGTGGTCCACCAGGTGGTCTCCGTGGGTCACCGTGGGCTACAATGGGGTCCCCACCGCCCGCGGCTGTCTGGGGGGCCCCGGGTCAGACCATGCTAATATTTTTGACAACACAGTACAGTATGCACTGTAGTACTGTACGGTATGTGATTGATTCAATTACTGCACATGTCATAGCCTGTACTAAAATTTACAAACCAGATGTTTTTTGCATTTACAGTATTCCACGTTAATGGAAAACACTACTACTGTATGTTACTGTTTTCGTTTATCAATGATGTTGCATTTTGCCGGGGACTAGGAGGGAGTCCCCCAACTACGGGGACCGGATGGGACCGGCGAGGGGGGTGCCCTGCAGCAGCGGGCGCAACATGAGGTGAGGTCACGCTGTGGCCGTCGTGACCCCCGAATCTTCGCAGTACCCCCCCCCTTCAGGGTCGGCCTCAGGACGATCCTTCCATGGTTTAAACGGAAACTTCTTTCGGAAACGTTTGAGAAGCCCAGGTGCATGAATGTCTTTAAGAGACACCCATGATCTCTCTTCAGGTCCAAAGCCCTTCCAATGGACCAAGTATTGAACCTTACCTCTCGAGAGGCAGGAATCCAGTATGGCTTGGACCTCATACTCTTCGTTGCCCTTTATGATAACTGGGTGGGGTGTCAGAGTGTGGTCCGGAAAGAGAGGACTGGAAATGAACGGCTTAAGAAGAGATGTGTGAAAAACATTAGGAATCCTCATGCTTTGAGGTAATTGAAGACGGAAGGCCACCGGGTTTACCTGCTCCAAGATGGGAAAAGGACCCAGAAACCTAGGTGCCAATTTAGGGGAAGGAGTTTTGAGGTGGATATTCTTGGATGACAACCAAACCTTATCCGCTGGCTTGTAGTTGGGAGCAGGTCGACGACGATCAGTCTGGATTTTCGAAGTCAGGGTTGGCCTTTTGAAGCGCCGATTGAATTCTAGCCCAAGAGTCCTGTAGGAGGGAGATGTGTTCATCCACGGCTGGTACAGAGGAGATATTGGAAATAGGTAGACGAGCCGAGTGGAATCCGTAATTAATAAAGAAAGGTGTCTCACGAGTGGATTCATTCCTGGAGGAATTAAAGGTGTACTCAGCCCAGGGAAGTAGTTCTGCCCAATCATCCTGGGAGTCAGAGACGAAGCACCTTAAATACTTCTTGAGAGATTGATTAACCCTCTCGGTCTGTCCATTAGATTGAGGGTGATATCCTGAAGAAAAAGAGGAAGAAATGCCCAGACTTCTGGTGAAGTTCCTCCAGAATCTGGAAATGAATTGAGAGCCATGATCCGATACGATGGATGTGGGAATGCCATGGATTCAGAAAATATCTTTGGAGAAAATGTCAGCTTTTAAACCTTTGAGAGAAATAAAATGTGCCATCTTGGAAAACTGATCCACTACTACTAGAATGGTGTTCATCCCATTCGACCTAGGCAATTCGACAATAAAGTCCATGGATATGTGGGACCAGGGGCGCTCCGGGATGGGTAAAGGCAAAAGAAGACCTTGGGGTCTCTGACGAGGAATCTTATTGCGTGCACATACCGGACAGGCCCGAGTGAATTCAAGGATGGATTTGGCCATATTGGGCCACCAGAAGGTGCGACTGATGAGATCTAAAGTTTTCTTGAAACCCGGGTGTCCTGCCGAAAGGGAAGCGTGCCCCCATTCCAGAATCTCAGGAATAAACTTGGGATCCACGTATAAGGTGTCCTTCGGGATCTCGTGCTCGCTAGGAAGATGTCTTTGAGACTTGATGATCCTCTCAAGATTCTTGAATGCAGCGACCGCGAGGATCTTTTGCTTGGGAAGGATAGACTCTGTAGTTTTCTCCGGTCTCTCTTCAGAAGAGCTTCTGCCTTGACGTTCTTGGTGCCGGGAATATAGGACAAAATAAAATTAAACCTGGAGAAAAATAACGACCAGCGGGCTTGGCGGGGACCTAAGTGACGGGCATTCTCGATGTATAAAAGGTTTTTATGATCTGTGAGAATAGTGAACGGCTCTTTTGACCCTTCCAACAGATGCCTCCATTCCTGAAGGGCCAACTTGACGGCCAAAAGTTCCCTATTGCCCAAGTCATAGTTCCTCTCAGCTGGGGAAAGCTTCTTAGAGAAAAAACCGCAAGGGTGAAGTTTATCCTGTGGAGAAAATCTCTGGGATAGGACTGCGCCGGCCCCGCAGTCTGAAGCGTCTACCTCAAGGGTGAATGAAAAATTGGTGTTCGGGTGATGGAGGATGGGAGTTGAGACAAATGCTTGTTTCAATGTTTCAAAAGCTGTGACTGCCTCAGCAGACCAAGACGAAGGATCAGCTCCTTTTTGGGTCAGTGCCGTGATCGGAGTGATGATGGTGGAGAAGTTACGAATAAACTTCCGGTAATTATTGGAAAACCCTAGAAACCGCTGAATAGACTTGAGGGAGTCGGGTTGTGGCCAATCCACTACAGCTTTAAGTTTCTCAGGGTCCTTGGCCAATCCTGTGTTGGAAATAATATACCCAAGAAAAGAGGTGTAGACTGGTGAAAGAGACATTTCTCCATCTTGGCAAACAATCGGCAGGAGAGTACAAACTTAGTATGGATGATATGATCCTGTAGATTCTTGGAAAAGATAAGGATGTCATCCAGATAAACAATTACAAAATGATTAAGGACATCCCGAAAGATGTCATTGATAAAGTCCTGAAAAACCGCCGGGGCGTTGCATAAGCCGAAGGGCATCACAACGATATTCGTAGTGGCCGCTACGGGTGTTGAAGGCGGTCTTCCATTCGTCGCCCTCCCGGACGCGAATAAGATTATACGCCCCGCGAAGGTCAAGCTTGGTGAAGAGGTTAGCACCTTGAAGTCTGTTGAAGAGTTCAGAGATGAGTGGAAGTGGGTAACGGTGCTTCACCGTAATGCGGTTCAGTCCCCGGTAGTCAATACACGGTCTGAGAGTACCATCTTTCTTTTTAACGAAAAATAATCCAGCCCCTGCGGGTGAATTGGAATGCCGTATGAAGCCCCGCTTCAGGTTCTCGCGAATATATTCGTCCATGGCTTCAGTCTCAGGCAGAGAGAGGGGATATGATTTGGACTTGGGTAATGTGTATCCAGGTACCAAGTCTATTGGACAATCGTATGATCTGTGAGGGGGTAGTAGCTCGGATTGAGTTTTGCTGAAGACATCCAGAAAATCAGTGTACAGGGCGGGTAAGCCTCACTTAGGGTTGGATGTATTAGCCAGCAGTTGAGGCGGAAGTAGAGCTGGTGGGGAAGACTCCTCTGACCTTGACCTCCAGACAATAGGATCTTGGGAATTCCAATTGATGTGCGGGTTGTGCTTCTGCAACCAAGGTAAGCCAAGGGTGACCGGTGTTCCAGGGGCATAGATTACATCAAGGCTAGGGTCTCCTCATGGGAATGAGAAGAGAGGGTGAGGGGGCAAGTGTATGCCGGGGTGAGCGGAAGGTTGTCAATCCCGACCAAGGCAACAGGAGTTTTCTTCCTAACGAGTGGAATCCGGTTCTGTTCAGAGAAAGTCTGGTCCTTGAAATTTCCTCCCATGCCGGAATCGCTAAATGCCACAGTGGAGGTGCGGAAGGTAGGACCCGAGAGGGAGACGGTGTCCTGGGAGAGGGGGGTTTGGCCCGGGATTAAAGGGGTTACACCCCATTTGGCCACCCCCTACTCTCACCTGGGAAGCAAGGGGTTAACTGGACTGTGGTCCAGTAATGTGTTTTTACTTTGCTTCAGCATCCTAATGTATATTCCCCTGTAAAAATGTATTGTTTCTGTTCCAGTGTTTGCACCAACACATACACTGGGATTGATGCGGGAGGTAAAGGATTAAGGTTAATTTAGTGGTTATAGCTCTTTGTTCCATGTTCCCGCCTTTTCAGGCACTATTTTGCAGAGTCCCATAGGTCGCCATTGGGGGTCCATGTATTCCAATGGCAGAAGTAGCGGTGTTGGACCTGTTTCCAGCAACGACCAGCAGGTGGCGTCCGAGAGGAGGAGCGGCGGTTTCCCATTGTAAGTCAATGGGGCCATTGACTTCAATGGGGATTCCTCAACGTCGGCCTCCAGGAACAGGTTGGCAGCCATCCAAACCGCAAAACCGCAGAAGCGGATACAATGTCTTTGAAAAGAGCCTTATCACTTGGTCAAGTTCAATGTCAATTGGCGTGGGAATCTTAGGTTCTAGGGCACCTGGGAATAAAATTCTTGTTGCCCCTAGCCCCTAGGAACCCCCACACACGACCCCCACCGGGTCCAGGAATGAGGGACTCCCGTAAGGGGTCGAGCAGAGAAAGAGAGTCGCGCCATTGACTTTGATGGCAGAGCAGAGGTCCTATTTAATCCAATGGCGGCGTGCGCCCATGCATTGTCTATGGTGGCTCTGGCCATTGATTCCAATGGGGAAAAGCCGCATGGCGTGAAAACGGCTAAGTCCGAATTGGTGAAAAGTGTAAGTCCGTATCTCCGGTTCTGGAAGGACCAGAGGGCTGGGATTTGGGTGGCAGGTAGCCAAGGTTCCGGCATGAATGCATGGCCATTCCCAGCCCTCTCCTAACAACCAGACAGAGTGTGGGCAAATGTAAAGATTTTTGGGTTTCCCATTGACTTCAACGGCGGAGCCCCGCCACTCAACGCTATGGCGGCGGAACCCGTTGATTTCAATGGGGAAAGAGTGAAAAGCAGAGATTCATTTTTAAAGGGAAGAATCCTGTATTTTATAAGTGTTTTAACCTGCATTTGTGTATCTCCGGTTCTGGGGGTCATAGCGGGCTGAGATTTGGCCACAATGAATATACAGTTCCGGCAAGAAAAGCTGGCAGGTATCAGCCCACTGGACCCAACGGAACCGATTATATTAATATGTGAAGATATTAAACTGTGAATGGTATTTTGGGTCTGCTATGAGAACGCAGAGCCCATCTGCTATGCTAATAGGTCAGGGGGGCAGACAGATGGTTTATACTAAGCCCTCTGATCAAAGGTTAACCGCTCTAATTGTATACACTAAGGCGAAGAACAAAGGGCCTGAGTGGTCTGTAAGTGTCATAGTTCACACTTGCAGGGAAGGGAGATTCTACTTCAAACGAATCTGCTAGCCAGCTAGGCGCCCCAGGGTTGATAGATAGGCCTGAAATGGTATATAAACGAGGCTCAGTTTATGCCCATTTTCTTTTGTATCATCCTGAGATTGCTGCATGAACTGCTAATCAAGATTTCTGATTATTTCATCATTCCAATTCTAAGTAAGTGCATATTTTGTCTGTTATTTGTATATCTTGTGTGTTCACCTTTTTCAAGGAATAAATTATATTTTATCATATCTAGTCGTGTTCAGTTCAACCCAGGTATTTTGGTGTATAATATAGGCCTCTCACAAGTTCCCGTGACAGACGGGGATGGTCAACTTTTTGTGAAGTTCTTTCCTGGAAAGGGGACAAGGAGATTTAGCACCCAGGGAGAGCCCCTTCATACTCACTGGGTTTGGTCGTTTCCCAGGCGTAGTGGACATTCACAGAACAGATGCTCAGAGGATCCGCAGTAATAACATAACCCACCGGCGAGCTTGTCGTATCGGTGCCCGGGAACGCTGGACTCCAAGTTGCATCGGCTCAGGAGCCTCCAGAGCGGGCAGCGGGGAGACGGCAGGTCCTGTGGTTGAAGAGAATCTGGGAAAAGGAGCACGGAAAGGGATAAAATGGGGATGCTGGCGCTGAACGCGGCGTACCTGAAGGCGCTGATCCACTCGATTGGCTTGGGAGACGAGTTCCTCCAGCAGCCCTGGCCTGGGTTGTGAGGTGAGCTCGTCCTTCACAGAATCCGTTAAGCACGCCAGAAGACTGAGACTAAAGCCTCCTGTCCCAACGTGTCTCAGCTGCTATGGTCCTGAACTCCAAGGTGTACTGGGCCACGGAATGATGTCTCTGAGAAAGCTCAAACAAAGAGTCAGAGGCAGTTTCTTGACGTGCGGGGGTATCGAGGACCTGTTGCAAATCTCGTCTGAAGGCCACGTAATCGCGGGTGATTTCGGGACGTAGTTCCAATATCGGGGAGGCCCATGCCAGCGCATTCCCTGTGAGTAGGCTGTACACATATGCCAGTTTCTTACGACCCGTGGAATACTACTGCGGGGCCATCTCAAACTGGATCTCGCATTGATTGGGAAAACCGCGACAGGCGTTCAATTTAGGTGCCGGGATCTTTGGGCCTGAGGACACGGCGGATACTTGTTCTGCCGACAGCGGTGGTGCGGTCACAGGTGGTGCCTGAAATTAAAGGTCCTGTACCTGTTGAGTGAGGAGAGCCATTTGATCAGTGAAGGCCTGGATTTGTTGATACATAGCCGGGGACAAGGAGGGAGTCCCCCAACCACGGGGACCGGACGGGACCAGCGAGGGGGACGCCCTTCAGCAGCGGGCGCAACATGAGGTGAGGGGAGGTCACGCTGCGGCCGTCGTGACCCCTGAATCCTCACAGTTTTAACTTTTATTACATTTTAAAACAGTTCAAATTATTTTCATTCTACTGTTATCCTGCTGCGCGCTCATCACAGCTTTAACCATTGGCAGCTTAACTTCATTGCACCTTTCTCCACCTCCCCACCCTCCCAAAGCCAAGGAAAAAGGCATTCTACAGTACAATACTTGATCACCGCACCTCCCCTGGCCATGGGGTTTTGCTGAGTCGGTGTAAATGAGTCTGGATTTCTTTTGTCATTGAGAGAGGAGGGATTAGGACAAGCTATTGGCTGTTATTTTGCACACAGTACAATAAACTTGGACTTTCCCCCCATCCTTCCTGTAGTGATTCATCGCCCGTGAAAGGAAAAAAAATGGCTGCAGGATCAGGGAATTGAAGGTCTTGACTGTGTAACACTATTGACAGGCACACAAAATGGATAAACTATAACTAACCATACCAGTAAACTATAAATAATTATTAGAAATAATAGATAATACACAACATGTCTAATACAAATAATGCACATACAGTATATAATATATACTGTAGAAAGTGGAGAGTAAACGCAGATATCAAATGGTTAACGTTCAATTACACTACCTTTTAATATAAGGCTAACATTGAAACAGGTTATTGTCAGTACCATACATACCTGTACTTACTTTACTACAGTACAGTACCTTACTACATGCCGGTGGCCTGCCCATTATGCTCTAAGAGTACAGGCAAAATGCTGCTATGTCAATATAATTGTTGCCTCTTTGTACAGTGAGTATGTTGTTCCTGAAACTCAGTATTCCTTTTCTTAATTCCTCTTTGTTGGACGGCTTAACAACCTTTCTAATATGATCCATCATTGCATGCCAGACCAATTCTATCGGGTTCAAATCTGGGGATCAGATCTGGAATGGGAGGGGAAAAAAATGGTGAGTTAGTTGATCAGATAAAAACTGTTTAAAACAATGAGAAACAGTTACTGTACACTGGAAAACTTACTCCAGTGGCATCTTAACCCAGTTGATCCCGCTGGCAAGAATATAGGCAGAAGAGGCGGTATGTTTAGAGTCATTGTCCTGGAAATCCGTTGACCACCAGATTGGAAATCATGCCTAATGTATTGAGCAATACAGGGGACAATTTTCTCTTGAAAAAAATTCTTTATCCATGATTCCTGGAACAAGAAAAGAAAAAACCATGAAAAAGATGAACATTAGGGTACTGAATACACTACAGGTTACAGTGCATAAGGCTACAGCATGTGACTTTGTGCATTATTTTACCCTTAAACATGAGTATGCATCCTGGTCCACATCTATAGATCGCACCCCACACATGGATCTTCAGTGGGTGCTTGGGCCGTCGCTTCAGAGATAGAAGTCCTTTTTTGCGGAATGCAAAAGTGGCAAATCTCTCAAGAGCTACCGTTGTCTCATCAGAAAAAATGACATCCTGAAAAGTCTTGCTACTTTCGATCCATGCCCATGCTTGGTTCACTCTTTTTATCTTGTTGGCCTCCCTTATTGTAAGATACGCTCTGAAATGATAAGGAAGAATTTTACAGGGACTTTACAGGCAAACCACACTTTTAACTAAAGTACAACACTTTTAACTAAAGTACAACTGTACAACACTTTAGCTGTACTGTCCTAACTTCTGCACAGTAATTACAGTACAGTATCAACCCTGTAGTGTCACTCTGCATACTATTGCAATATACTGTACATCATTACAATAAGACACTTACTTTACACGTCCATATTTCCATCCCAATTGGCATCACATGAACCTGATGCTGGTCTCAGATGCTGTTATATTGTGACTCTTCTCTACAATAGTCTTGACTGTACTGCACAGCGCTCATCATTAACCTCGCTGATTTCATCCACCAGACGCTTTGCTATCCTACAGTTTAAAGGAAACGAGAACAATTTGTTAGGCCCCAAAATAAGAAGAAAAAGGAATGCCGGCGCCAACCGTGACAGTGACTAATAAGTTATATTATAATATGAAGTCCAAACCAAATAAGTGATAGTCCAATTGATGTCCTTGGATGGTCAGTGGGTAATCAACCGGACTGTGGAAACTCTCCAAGGGGTAGTGAAATATGTGAAAATAAAAGAAAATATATTATGGTGCAGTATATCAGTCAATGCAGATGTAAAACCATAGAACATATAACATTAACAACACAGTACAAACATGACACACTAGACAAACTAACATTAACACAAGCCAGACTATGAATTAATGAAAAGCAATTTATTAGCAACTAATTGTAGGGTTCTAAGGTATGCAGACCTCAATCCAGGGGTGGGGGGTAAAACAGTTACCCTACTCACGCAATAAGGAAGTTTTCAGGCAGTGAGGATAAAGACACAGTCTTTAGTGATCCCAAGATGGCAACCGGAGTCTTCTTGCTGGCGTCCCACGTGACGGGGATGCAGTGTGAAGCTGCACGGGCCGCAGGAGTCGCAGGAGTTGTACCTCCAAACGGACGTGACGTCACGCTCCTTCCTCCTTCTGCCGAAATCTTGTCCTTTCATGATTCTCGTCCCCCCACGGCACAAATCAGGATACTGGGCTGCTAATACCAGGAACCACAATCTTCAACTCTAAAATCAATGTTCCCAACGCGTTTCATGCGCCTGCGCGCACTTTCTCAAGGGATGTCTCTGCCCCTAAGTCTGGGTGGTTTAAATACCCATGGTCCATGCTTCTGATTGGTCAAAAAATTAATTAGACAATTAAACATGGTGATCATTAACCACATGAGTGCCAGAATAGGGGTAGCTAGCTACAAAGCCTGGCTGACCTACATATACACATATTCATCACAAACCTACACAACAAAAACATTAAAACATTAAAAACATATAAAAGTTACTAAAAAGTCTAAAAACATAAATAATGAGTGAAGCTTACAGGATCAAGAATGAATTATAAAAAGGCCTTCAATTCAAAATCTATGTTTAACCCCCTTTGGTGAGAGTGTTTTCAATTCATAGATCCAGTATGCTTCACGCATACTGGCATGCTTGAGTCTGCTCCCACCTCGGGGGTTCGCCTGCACCTCCTCAATGGCTTGACACCGTAAACCTAAGGGGCTCTTATTGTGACATAAAAGAAAATGGTGTGAGACACTGTGTGTGACCAGTCCCTTTTTTATATTGTAGACATGCTCGTAAATACGTCTCTGAAAAGTCCTCCCAGTTCTGCCAACATATTGCAAGCCACAAGGGCATTGCAGCAAATAAATGACAAATGTTGAATGGCAGTTAATAAATGTTTTAACTGGGTAACTCTTAGAGGTGACTGTGGAGGCCCCAAAATAAGTTAAAACAAATACTTTTTTCTGTATTCTAAAATAAATGAAAAGAAAAAACTAAACAAAAATATGAATTTTAATATGCAAGACGCTTTTAGAGTCATAAAATCACCAGGAGAACAAAAATCCCTTTAATATTTTGTCTAAAATGATTACAGTAATTTTTAGGCTCGAATCTAATTGCAAAGAAAACATGTTAACAAAAAAATGCATTTGGATATACAACAAGCTTATACAAGAACTGTAATACAGTTATTACAGAATGAAAACAAAAATACTTACTTTGTTGTGACTGGGGGACTGAGGGACTCCGTTTTACACTTTTTGCCTTACCATGGGCATGATAGCTTTTGCTAAACCGAGGCCCAAAGTAACTAACCAGCGTCGGATCTGTAAAATTCCATGTCCTTTCTTGTACATATCTTGTATTCTCATGCTAAGATGCTTTGAAATCCTTTTCCTCTGCATCGCTGCTTTAGAAAATAAATCAAGCACAGGAAAATGTATATTCGATGTGTATTCGATGTATATTCAATGTGCATTGAATCAACAGAAGTGATGGCGTATTTATAATGTAACCAACCGTGATTCTATGGACGCAGGAACCTGCTTTCTTCTGCTGTGCCGACCACGTGAAAGTGAAAGTCGGAAGCTGTTTCCAAGCCATAGCCAACTAGTACAAACACAGAAAGATCTAAAAAAGTTAGAAAGAGAGGTAGCAGAGGGGGCAAAGAGGTTCAAAGAAAGAGACAATGCAAAATAGCCAGGGAAACCAATAAGGGAAGTATTTTTAACCTGTCTAGTTTTCCCCTTACAGTAGACCAAAGTAGAGTATTGGAGAAAGGCCTCTCTTTCGCCCCAACCAGTGGACCAGTTTTATTTGATTTATTTATTGACCTGCACAGGTTTACAAGAAAATTAACACTAAAGCGACATTTTCTTAAGAACGGTATTAAAAATGTTCCAATATACGACAGTTCTGTGCAGGAAAAAGAAAAAGAATGCTTAGCATCAATGGTTGCACTCTTGGAGGAGAATGAGGGGCCTTTGGAAACAGAGCTAATCTTGAATCCAATGGGAATCCAGAAAGGAACAATACATTCTAACTTTAAACCCAGGTCTAACTTTAATCCAACTCAGTCTAAAGGTCCTAATGTAGAGGTATTTTTTGATCTTGTTCTGAAAGACATGGAGACTCTTTGTGAGCACCCTCCTAAAACAAGACCTAACCTTACACCAACAGAGGTGAAAGCTGTTGATGATTTGAAAAATAATCAAAATATCATTATCCGCCAAGCAGATAAAGGTGGAGGGATAGTAATACAGGATAGAATTGACTATGTATCTGAAGCCTTTAGAATTTTGGGAGATGGGGAGTCATATTCCTCTCTCAAGACAGACCCGCTGATTATTTTCCAAAAAAATCTTTTACAATTATTAAAAGATGGGAAACAACAAGGTGTACTGAATCAATCAGAGTTTAAATTCCTCTATGTGGAAAATCCTAGTACACCAATAATGTATCACCTACCCAAGATTCATAAGAGCCTTACAAACCCGCCAGGTCGCCCGATTATATCGGGAGTAAACTCTCTAACTTCAAACTTGTCCGAATTTGTTGACTCGTTCCTTCAAACACATGTAAAAAATTTGAAATCTTACACAAGAGATACCAAACACATTTTAGATATATTGGGGAACATGAAATGGGCTGACGATCTTATATGGGTAACCTGTGACGTCACTGCACTTTATACAAGTATTATCCATGAGAAGGGAATAGAAGCAGTTGACTATTTTTTAAAACAGGACCCCTTTATGAGCAATGAGCAACGATCGTTTATAATAGAAAGTATAGATTTTATTTTAAAAAATAATTATTTTTTATTCGATAACAAATTTTACATTCAGAGAATTGGAACGGCTATGGGGACCAAATTTGCTCCCAGTTTTGCCAATCTTTTTATGGGTAAATGGGAGATAGAGAACATTTGGCAGAACAATCCCTTTTTTAACAACATTTATTTTTACAAACGGTTCATAGATGACCTTTTAATAATATGGAAGGGTACACAAGAAGAGCTTTTACAATTTTATATTTATTTGAATAATAATGAAGTAAACCTACAGTTCACCCATGAACACCATCCAGTCACTATCAATTTTTTAGATTTAGTTTTATTTAGTGAGGGGGATAAAATTTTAACCAAAACGTTTTTTAAAAAAGTAGATGCCAACAGCTATCTAGAGCGGACAAGTAATCATTCTAAGGCCTGGATCAATAATATACCCTATGGGCAATTTTTAAGAATTTTTAGGAATTGCTCAAAAGAATCGGATTTTAAGGAACAAGCAGATGCACTTTATAAGAAATTTTTAGCCAAAGGGTATAATAAAGACAGATTGGATGCAGCACTTTTAAAGGTGAAGGGACAAAATAGACTGTGTCTGATACAAGATAAACAAATCTCTAAAAAACCAGACCAGGTAGAAAGCACGAATCCCAAAGATGGAGATAACTGTTTATTCATCACGAAATACAATGGGGCCTGTAATGATATTAAAAAGATTCTCATAAAACATTGGGGGATCATATTAAATGATCCTATCATAGGAAAAACATTACAAAACAAACCAGGGATTGTTTTCAAAAGAGCGAAAAACTTGAAGAATGTTTTAGCTCCCACTATTTTAAAACAAAGTAAAACTGGACTGAATGAAACAGGAACTGATCAAAACACATGGTTACCGTCATGCCCAGGTGGCTGTTATAAATGTGGACGTACTAATTGTTTAACCTGCAAACACATTAAAAATAAGTGTACTGAGTTTGTATCCAACTTAACAGGAGAAAAATTTAGAATAAAACAGTTCATCAACTGCAATACGACATACGTTGTTTATCTGCTCAGTTGTCCTTGCGGCCTTTATTATATAGGCCGCACAAAGAGAAGTTTAAAGGAACGCTTTACTGAACATAGGAGAAACATCTTAAGAGGCTTCCTTGGACATGGGGTTTCACGTCATTTTTTAACAGCCCACAATAAAGATATAGGAGGATTATCCATTGTGGGTATTGAACACATTAGTCACACAACCATGAGGGGTGACAGACTTTTAAAACTTAGGAAACAGGAGACCTACTGGATTTTCAAATTACAAACAATGAGTCCAGTGGGACTGAATGAAGAGCTGGATCTTTTAGCTTTTCAATAATTGTTATCTGTCTCATAAACCATTTATCTATTGAGGGTTTAAATTATTTCAATACTTTATCTGATTTTAAATGTTTAAAATTTTATTTATGAGTGTTTAATACATTATCTATTTCATGTATTGATTTTTTGTAATCAGGTTAGCTAGTTATTCATTTAAATATATTTGTGGGTTATATTATGTGTTTTAACTGTGTAGCTAATTTATTAATAAATAATACATATTGATGAATTCATTTGTTTAATAATGACCAACACTGATAGATTTATAAAAGAATGTATTTTCAATTTAAATTTTATTAAATTATTAATATTAAAATATTTGTAAATTATCATATATTGTAATGAATCTTTTTCTTTTATCATGTTTTTTTGTTCAAGCATTGTTGTTTTTTTCTTTTTTTGACATGAACCAGTCATTTATATCAGTAGCACCAGTGCATCAAGATAATAGATTGATTGGACCAATATTGAAGTTCATTATCACACTAATTGAGCCATTGCAATTAACTTGGCTATAAATCAACATGGCACTGGTGCAATGATATCCCTGACGAAGCCTTTTGGTGAAACGCGTAGGAGGAGGAGCAATAGGGTGTTTGCTTCCATACAGTGCAGTGGAGTAAAGCTGTCAACACCATACGCTGGGCTCCAGCTGATCAAAACCCGTTTGCCTGGTCATCGGCAACCAGCAGGAGGAGGAGAGCTGATAGACGAAGCCCAGAGACTACCGGGAAGGGTCTGTGCGTCACAGCCGGAAGTGACATCAGACCCGGACACCCGGAGGGCTGTCTGCTATCGTGCGCCCTAGCGCTTCTGAGCAGCTTGCTACGGAGCAGATTTCGGGGCTAAGGAATACTACTGGACCCCAACGGACCAAAGTGGATCAAGGGTGAGCATATTGAGCATTGTCTCAACCCTGGGGTACCCTCGGCTTTCTACCTAAAACCTGCCCGGGCAGTGCACAGATTGCAAGACTTAGACTAACTATCGGGCGACTCCCGTTTTTAACTCCTTGAAGACCAACCAAGTGCAATTGCACAAACAGCTTCATCTGCACAGTTTTTAACATTACTATTAATGTATTGATTTTCATGTTGTTGTTGTCCTAGAGGGTTATCCCTGGGACAAGATATAATAAAGATATAGAGTTTGACACCAACCCTGTATTGACTGCGCTTCTAACTTACTTTTTCTTCATAGCCAAAGGTGCCTAAAGTAAAGGTTCCGAAGTCTCCCAAGGCAAAGAAGCCTGGCCCTTTGTACATGAAGAAGAAAATGGACAAAATTGACCATGATCAAGTTCATTGGCCGGGCCCCAGAAGTGCCGCTGCACCCACCAAAGCGAAATTCGGTGTCCCGGACTTTTCACTTTCATTAACCAACCATGCCAATGTTCGTCCCAAAGTACCCTGCTCACCTCTGCCAGCCCCCAGCCACGACGATGTCCATATGGATGACACCAGCACTCTTTGTGCAAGATCCGGCTCTGTTGCCAGCATGCTGGATGTTTTTAGTGGTATCGAAATGACTGATTACTCCATAGAGCAATATAGGGGCAGAATGGAAGCCAAGATGGATTGTCTTTTGGGGCGCATGGAGAATATGGATAGGTGCATGTGTGTTCGTCTGGATAAGATTGAGAGGAATATCGCGGGGCTCTATTCTTTGCTTCGAGTCCCTGCCCCTGTATGTCCAATGCAGGAGGGTGACCTGCTGGCGCCTTATTCTCTCATGGAGGAAACGCATAACTCCTCCCCCCACGCACCCTCTCAATCCCTCGATTTGAAATTTGTAGTGACAACTGCGCTCCAATATTCGATCACAGTGATAATGGAAAAGGACTCAGGCTAATAAGACATAACATTCTCTGTGGGGCTAAATGATCCCTGAGGTAGGGGCAAGCAATAAAACCCCATGACACCTCCAATAGGGATGGTCCCCCTCAAAGTGTTGAAAAGTACTTACATATTGCACTGGTTCAAAATCCTTGAAGACGTGCAGCCAAGTAAATGTAGATAGCTGTAGAAGAAAGAGGAGAACTGGCGCACAATCCAATGAGGTGGGTCCCAGGATAAACAAAATAGATGATTTATTAATATATTAACATCCAACAAACGGAGGAGAGCAACCTCTTATGCGTTTCAAACAATAGTTCTTTGTCAATCCCTCGATTTGACCTTCATGCTTCCTGAATGCACACATACCCTTCTGATGGAGGCGATGACAACCACGACAGGAGGAAAGCATCCTCCAAGACCATCTACACCTGCCCGTTGACAGAAGCATACCCGCTCCAGTACCCAGGATTGTGCTTGTTGAAGACATCATGCTGAGAGAAATGGGGGAGCACAGTATGAGGGAAGGTAGGTTGAAGGTGTGTTTTCTTTCACTGATGATCAATGTGGTGCAAAACACCTCTATTGAACCGTCAGTCTACGAGGTAAACTCCTGGGGTGGGAGACGCACATGAAATAAAGTGTGTATGTGGATGAGAGAATAAATAAATAACTCACACGGCCTTGTGTGAGTTCTATCACATCAAGGTTTCTTTAATTGCTGAATCTCCCTTTGGAATGCAGATTCTTCTTTCTGTCTTCGTTCCTCGCTGTCTCTTGAATGTTCTTCGTTGGATGAGTGGCTCCTTCACAGTGATTTATCTCTCATAAAAATGAAAAGGCAGTTAGATGCACATACGTAAATATTAACTGCGATACAAGGAGAAACTGTGAGGCAATGTATTATCGCAAATTGGTGCAGTTATAATAATGTCTCACTCACACGGCCTAATTTGAGTGTTCTCCTATAGCGGTATCTTGTTATCACTCGGGTCAAGGATTGACAAGGTCTTCAGATGGAGGAGTCTGTGGCCATCTTGCAACAGATTGCAGATGAGTACAGAAAATAGATCTAAGGGTCACCTGGTAATTTAGGTGGGGGAAGGGATGCAGAATGATAAATAAATCCAAATACTCACACAGGCCAATGTGAGTACACGCTTGTAGAAGTTTCTTTAGGCTTCTGGTTCCTGTGGTGGAAACCTCCTAAGTGCTGTAGTGAGGGGTGTAGATAGACTATGGGACACTGAGGTCTAAGGAAGGTGTATACTTTATTGGGGGATAAGCAATAAAAAAAAACAATGGTATACAATGGAAAATAAATGACTGCTAAAAACAAAGAAGCAACTGTTGCTTCTAAGGGAAATGCAAACAGCATTTACTCCAGGAGTTTACCTCGTAGACTGACGGTTCAATACAGGTGTTTTGCACCACATTGATCATCAGTGAAAGAAAATACACCTTCAAACTTGTTACGCCGGTGCTGCCCGCAGACCAGACCCGTCCCCTGAGCTGAAGGGGGAAGTGGTAATACACGCACCCGCAGCAAAGGGAGCGTGTCCGGAGTGTGGTATGAAGCGTTGCCAGGCCAGGTGTAGTAAGGTAGACAATACTTGCCGGTACCGGTTGTAGAGATAGAGTGAAGGATGCCTCGCCGAAGTCAGGGAGTGGAGAGTGGAGATAGGTCGTTGTCCAAGCCGTGGTCAAGGGGTTACCAGAGTGTGCGTTGTCCAAGGAGTGCCGAGATCGAGAGCCAGAGGGGGTAGTCGTACAAGCCGCGTCAGAACCTGTGAAAACACTGAGAGAATCCAGAAGTACTTCCATACAGAGACTATGTCGAGCAAAGACTGAGAGCAGAGAGGAGCTAGATAAAGCAGGAAGGTCCAATTAGGAATGGAGGCGGGACAGGAAGAGCTACAGGGAGACACTGCAGATTGGTGCAGGCATAACAGGCCAGGTGAGTCTTGTTAGTAACCTGAGTATGCCCGTGCAGTGTGCGGGGGCGGAGCCTGAGGTCCGGGGGACGGGAATAAGTGTGCAGACTGAGCGTGCTCCGTAACTAGTGTACGCGTGTGAACCGAGCCAGTGGATGGTGCAGGTGTGCGTGCAGGTGTGCGTGCAGGAGGGCGTGGGCACGCCCAGCGCTGAGCAGAGGAATCGCCGAGGGGAGTGATCCCGCGACGGCGGCAGGGGAGAGGAGACGTGGAGGCCAGTAAGGCAGGATTGTTTTGTGTGTCCAGGGGCTCCCTGCGGGGAGGGAGTGCTCTGTGTGGGAAGTGAGGAGAACGCCGATTCCTGGCAGTACCCCCCTCTTCAGGAACGGCCTCAGGACGGTCCAAGAACGGTTTCTCTGGAAACTTTTTCCTGAAGGACTTAAGAAGGGCCGGGGCATGAATGTCCTTTGAAGGTACCCAGGATCTCTCTTCAGGGCCAAAGCCCTTCCACTGCACCAAGAACTGGAGCTGACCCCTGGATAGGCGAGAATCCAAAAGAGAGTGAACTTCGTATTCCTCATTATTTTATACAGTAATGGGATCCGGTTTACGAGTCTGATCCGGAAAGAAGTGACTGGAGATAAATGGTTTTAAGAGGGACACATGAAAGACATTGGGAATCTTTATACTGGGTGGTAGTTGTAGCCGGAATGCCACAGGATTGATTTGTTCACAAATAGGGAAGGGTCCCAGGAACTTAGGTGCCAGTTTAGGAGATGGTACCTTGAGGTGTATATTCCTAGAGAAGAGCCATACCAAATCCCCTGGTTTGTAACTGGGCGCCGAACGACGACGATGATCGGCCTGTAGTTTCGATCTGCGGGAAGAGTTGAGAAGGGTAGACTGAATCCTGGACCATGCGGTTTGGAGGGAAGAAATGCGTTCATCTACGGCTGGTACTCCAGAAGGAATGTTGGGGATGGGAAGACATGGAGGGTGGAACCCATAATTTATAAAGAAGGGTGACTCCTGGGTGGACTCGTTTTTTGCAGAATTGACGGCATACTCTGCCCAAGAGAGGAGTTGAGCCCAATCATCCTGGAAATCTGATATAAAACATCTCAGGTACTTCTCCAGGGATTGATTGATTCTCTCCGTTTGTCCATTGGACTGAGGATGATAGGCGGAAGAGAACTAAGAAGAGATGCCCAATCTCTTCGTGAAAGCTCTCCAAAATTTGGATACGAACTGAGAACCTCTGTCAGAAATAATGGACGAAGGGATCCCATGAATCGGGAAAATCTGCTCCGTAAAGATATCAGCAAGGGCGGGGGAGGTGGGTAATCCTTTAAGTGGAATGAAATGGGACATCTTCGAGAACCTGTCCACGACCACCAAGATAGTGTTCATTCCTCTGGACCTGGGCAACTCCACGATGAAGTCCATAGAAATGTGGGACCACAGGCGGTCGGGAACTGGAAGGGGTAACAGAAAACCCTGAGGCCTTTGACGGAGAGTCTTGCTTTGAGCGCACGTGGGGCATGCGCGGGTAAACTCCAAAATATCTTGAGACATCCTTGGCCACCAGAAATTCCGACGAATGAGATCAGTAGTCTTCTTAAAACCTGGATGACCTGCAGATTTAGAGGAGTGACCCCAAGACAGGACCTCTGGAACAAATTTGGATGGTACAAAGAGTTTGTTGTCGGGAACGACCAAGTCCTTGGGAATGCGTCTCTGGGAGTGCAAAATCTTGTCAAGATTCTTGAAAGTAGACGTTGCGAGAATCCTCTCATGTGGAAGGATAGTCTCCAACGATTCCTCTGGCCTCTCTTCAGAAGAATGTATTCGGGAGAGTGCGTCTGCCTTTACGTTCTTGGTCCCGGGATATAGGACAGGTGAAAATCGAATCGAGAAAAAAAAAGAGCCCAACGAGCCTGTCGTGGACCAAGGCGTCGAGCATTCTCTATGTAAAGAAGGTTCTTGTGGTCCGTGAGAATATGCTCTTTTGACCCCTCCAGCAGGTGTCTCCACTCTTGAAGAGCCATCTTCACGGCCAGAAGTTCCCTGTTACCCACGTCATAGTTCCTCTCGGCAGACGAGAATTTCTTGGAAAAATATGCACAGGGATGTAACTTATCTTGGGGCGTGGGTCTCTGGGAAAGAACGCACCAGCGCCGCAATCAGAAGCGTCGACCTCCAGGACGAAGGGAAGTTCGATGTTGGGATGACGGAGATTAGGTGCGGATATAAAGGCTTCCTTGAGTGTCTCGAAGGCGGAGATGGCCTCGGATGACCAAGCAGAAGGATCAGCTCCTTTTTTGGTGAGCGCAGTGAGGGGTGCCACAATGGTGGAAAAACTCTGTATAAACTTACGATAGTAATTAGCGAACCCTAAAAAACATTTTATGGCCTTGAGAGAGTTGGGTCTTGGCCATTCAGTGACTGCTTGAAGTTTACCGGAGTCCATCATAAACCCCTCATCGGAAATGATATTCCCCAGGAACGGAGTAGAGGTCGTATGAAAGGTGCACTTCTCCAGTTTGGCATACAAATGGTGTTCATGGAGACGGGAAAGGACATAGGAGGTGTGGCGTATATGGTCCTGGAGATCTTTGGAAAAAATCAGGATATCATCCAAGTATACAATAACAAAAATATTGAGTACCTTACGAAAGACGTCGTTGATGAAATCCTGGAAGACAGCGGGAGCATTACATAAGCCGAAAGGCATTACCAGATATTCGTAGTGTCCACTACGCGTGTTGAAGGCTGTCTTCCATTCATCCCCCTTCCTGATGCGCACCAGGTTATAGGCACCACGTAGATCCAACTTGGAAAAAATCTTGGCCCCCTGTAATTTATCGAACAGTTCGGTAATAAGGGGAAGGGGGTAACGATTTTTAATAGTGATGTGGTTTAAACCCCTGTAGTCGATGCAAGGCCTCAACGACCCGTCCTTTTTCTTGACGAAGAAAAACCCAGCCCCTGCTGGGGAATTGGAGTGACGAATAAAGCCTTTCTTGAGATTCTCCTGGATATATTCATCCATAGCGTGAGATTCTGGTAACGACAAGGGGTAGGTCTTGGACTTGGGTAGGGAGTAACCTGGAACTAGATTGATCGGACAATCGTAAGTCCTGTGTGGCGGCAAGAGGTCTGACTGTACCTTATTGAAAACGTCCCGGAATTGATGGTAAACGGAAGGTAGAATAACTTCGGGAACAAAGATATTGGCCAGCAGTTGATGAGTCTCGTCTGACCTCGGCCTCCAGGAAATGGGAGCAGAGGAAGTCCAGTCAATGAGAGGATTGTTAAGCTGTAGCCAAGGAAGACCAAGGGTGATGGGTATCCCAGGAGCGTGAATGGCATCGAGAACTAAGATCTCCTTGTGCAGATGTGAGGACAGAAGCAAGGGAGCTGTCTCTAAGGAGATGTGGGCCGGGGTAAGAGGACGTCCATCGATACCGACGAGTGCGATGGGAACCTTCTTTCTCACGAGTGGTATGCGGTTTAACCTGGCGAATTCAAGATCCACGAAGTTTCCTCCAGCTCCTGAGTCAATGAAAGCGGCGGTAGAAGTCTTAAACTTATCGCCTGAAAGGGAGACTGGAAATGTAAGTTTCTTAGGGAGTTCACCTTTAGAAAGGGGATGTGGAGACGTTACACCCAGAGAGAGCCCCTCTGTACTCACTGGGTGTTCCCGTTTCCCGGACGCAGTGGACACTCCCGAACCAGATGTTCCATGGAACCGCAGTAGAAACACAATCCCCCTGCGTGGCGGAACTGCCGTATCGGTGTGCGGATGCGTTGTACCCCCAATTGCATTGGCTCTGGCAACTCCAGTGCAGGAGTGTTGCTGGGAGTACTGGAGAACGGAACTTGAAAGTTATGGACGCGAGTGCGCTGACGCTCTGAGCGGCGTACCTGGATACGTTGATCCACTCGGACAGCCAAATCAATGAGGACCAATTGATCCGGCCTGGATTGGCGAGAGAGTTCATCCTTGATGGGATCTTCCAGGCCTTGCCAGAACACGGAGACGAGAGCCTCTTGTCCCCAGTTAGTCTCGGCTGCTAGAGTCCGGAATTCCACAGCATACTGCGTCACCATTCACCGTCCCTGAGTGATCTGGAGGAGAGAAACAGATGCCATCTCCTGTCGAGCGGGAGAATCGAATACTTGTTGAAACTCGGCTTTAAATGCCGGGTAATCTTGGGTAAGTACACATAACCTATAGATTCACCGCTCTCCTGGACAGATATAATAATGCTCAAACAATTCTATATTCCCTGCCGGTGCAGACGAGGATAATGTAGACAAGCGACAAACAAATAAATGTGGGTATAGAGACCCACTCAAAAGATCCTTATTGAGTGCACACGAGGCCAGGGATAGTGTATACGGTGTAATACCTATCTATAATAATGGTTCAGTCAACCTTTACAGGGAAGCAATTGCTCACTGCATTGAGTGAGGACAATTGCCACTAAAATGCCGTAGCCAAAATAACAAAATTTTATTAATTATCAGCAAAACTCACAACATAAACGGCGCATGCTCTAAACTAACTAAAACCAATTAAAATCTGGATCCGGGAAACAGTCTCAATAGTAGCGGTCAGAATATCTTAACATCTATTGACTATATAGGTATATATACTGTGCCACCATTCATTAGTTATAGTTAAAATGGCTATGCAACCCTAATGTATAGGTGTGCATAGGATAAATGCACGAAGTGGCAGCACAGGTAAAGAACCATACAATATTATAATATGTAGATGTAAACTCCCACGCAATTCAGTATAACCCGATCACATACACACTAGATACAAGTCAGCCTGTATATTTTAACCCCGCTGCAGCCCGATGCACGGACTGGTCTCACCGGATTCCTGCCTCCTTCAAGACGTCAGCGTAATGACGTCACTCCGACGTACGTTTCGCGCGTAGGGGGGCTGCGCTTTCTCAAGGATGGGAGGTGCCAGTATGGAGCAGCGCTATCCCTATATATATGCTGCTAATGAATTGCAGGAGGTGTCTGCAATCGTTTATTAAAGCCATAGGCATTTACACTATCCCTGGCCTCGTGTGCACTCAATAAGGATCTTTTGAGTGGGTCTCTATACCCACTTTTATTTGTTTGTCGCTAATCTTGGGTAAGGTCAGAACGTCGCTCCCAAACCGGGGAAGCCCAAGCCAGGGCGCTGCCAGTGAGGAGATTATAAATGTAGGCTGCCTTCTTGCGATCAGTATTGTAGACATGGGGGGCCATTTCAAACTGCACCTCACACTGGTTAAGGAAACCCCTACAATCTTGCGGTTCACCTGCATAAGGCTTGGGGGGAGGAATACTTACATCTGAGCTGCTAACTGCGCTTGCGGAGTGGGGGCTTACATCTGGCGGGTCGCGGTCGGTACCCTGTCTGAGAGTACTGCGACCTGGCGTGTAAGTGTTACAATTTGATCTGCCATGGCCTGGTTTTGCTGAAGCAGATTGGAGAGAAACTGTTGAAGTTCGGTCTGGTCTGCATCTTGTGGGCTCGACATAATGTTACGCCGGTGCTGCCCGCAGACCAGACCCGTCCCCTGAGCTGAAGGGGGAAGTGGTAATACATGCACCCGCAGCAAAGGGAGCATGTCCGGAGTGTGGTATGAAGCGTTGCCAGGCCAGGAGTAGTAAGGTAGACAATACTTGCCGGTACCGGTTGTAGAGATAGAGTGAAGGATGCCTCGCCGAAGTCAGGGAGTGGAGAGTGGAGATAGGTCATTGTCCAAGCCGTGTTCAAGGGGTTACCAGAGTGTGCGTTGTCCAAGGAGTGCCGAGATCGAGAGCCAGAGGGGTTAGTCATACAAGCCGCGTCAGAACCTGTGAAAACACTGAGAGAATCCAGAAGTACTTCCATACAGAGACTATGTCGAGCAAAGACTGAGAGCAGAGAGGAGCTAGATAAAGCAGGAAGGTCCAATTAGGAACGGAGGCGGGACAGGAAGAGCTACAGAGAGACACTGCAGATTGGTGCAGGCATAACAGGCCAGGTGAGTCTTGTTAGTAACCTGAGTATGCCCGTGCAGTGTGCGGGGGCGGAGCCTGAGGTCCGGGGGTCGGGAATAAGAGTGTGCAGACTGAGCGTGCTCCGTAACTCGTGTACGCGTGTGAACCGAGCCAGTGGATGGTGCAGGTGTGCGTGCAGGTGTGCGTGCAGGAGGGCGTGGGCGCGCCCAGCGCTGAGCAGAGGAATCGCCGAGGGGAGTGATCCCGCGACGGCGGCATGGGCGAGGAGCCGTGGAGGCCGGTAAGGCAGGATTGTTTTGTGTGTCCAGAGCTCCCTGCGGGGAAGGAGTGCTCTGTGTGGGAAGTGAGGAGAACGTCGATTCCTGACAAACCTACCTTCCCTCATACTGTGCTCCCCCATTTCTCCTTGTGTTCTATTACCATTAAGGGTCCTGGATAGATCCTGTTGGGGTTCCGAGTCACACGAGGACATCTCAAGACAATTACGCAATACCCAAAGGCTGTATTACACCCTTCTTACTTTTTTCTAGTCATTTATAGACCCACTGCACACTACGGATAGAGATAGCGCCCGGGTACTTTTTCAATTATCATGCTGAGAGACCTGCACCCGAGCGCCTGTGAGAAATACAAGGTTAGATGTGGTGGTCTACCTCAGAAATATTGCCAGTTCATCTTTAAACACCACGTCAATTTTGAGATGTACAGCGAGTGGACCAAAGATGTAAATTATGAAGGCAATAAACACAAGATGGGTTTTCCTGCAAATTTAAGGAGAACAATTATGGAAGACGTGAAGCGCTATTTTAATTTTAACAGTCAACTTGTGAAAACCATCAGAGACAGCATCAATGCCTTTTTGAGGCATACCAGGGCTCTTCCCTAGAAGTCCTCCGACCTGTTTGACGACTACTACAGTAGTTATAAATGTATTGAAAAATATAGATGCGCCACCAATGTTTTTAATCTAAAAAAAAAGACAGTTGCTTGTTTAAAATTATTTAATTGTTTAATGCTTATTTTCTATTTTGCATGTCTGTAGCTGGGCAAAGAGAATGTGCAGGAAAAAACCCTCCTTGGTGCAGGATAAGACACAGTGCTCCAATCCATGAATGCTAAGTCCCTTCCCCCAAAACCCCTAAAACCTAATGTAAACCTCTTGTCCTAATGTAAAGTGCTGTACCCAAAGCCATGCTTGCTTTGTCTCCCCCCCTCCAAAATGCAGAAGATAGAGTTCTGAATAGTTATGGTCTGAACTGGTGTCATGGTCCTTTTAGCTGCTTTTAGCCTTTTAGCCGAGGATTTACAGAAACAATTTTCCCACTAGAATTTAAAATTGTTGTGGCAATACTAACTTGAAAGTCTGACACTAACTTGAAAGTAGCACTAATACACACTGGTTGAATAAGTCCTCTATGAGTAGCCAATTTCAATTAATCAGTGACTCTTGGCATATAGTCGATCATGCTGAAAACTTGAGATGTAGTCATTTTTTAACCATAATGTACGGTGCGATTGATAATATAGAATATTGTCTCTTTCTTTACAGTCCCAGATGTTCAAGTAGCACCAGCCATTGCGAAGAAGGAAGAGACAAGATTGTAAATTTTAAAGAAGAGGCGACGTTGTATTGTTCTATTATTATTTTTCCCTTTATTATCCTGTCCAAATAAAAATGTTCATTCTTTAAATATACTTTTTTGTGTGTTCATGTTTTTACTAATACAAAAAAAATATGCCGGCGCCTCAAAAAGTCAATAATATAGTGAAAGTCCTGACCATATGGCATGAACCAGTCCTGTTGACCTAGAAATCCTCTGATGATTCTTGATAGTTGTCTCACCACATGGGAAAAGATAATCAAAAACCGATCATAGTATATAACTTTATAGGATATTTCTAAATACGAACTCATAAAAATAAAACAACACTTAAAACAAACTCAACAACTACTGGTATACAAACTATGACTTACAAACACATATTAATGGACAAACATAGAGAGACTAAAAAACCCTGCAATTAACCAACTAAAATAGACTGATTTAATACAAATTGTGACATACACATAAAGGTAACCAGTGAATGCTGCTCCAGAGGGGCAAAATTGAAACCCTACTCACAAGAAGCCAAATAAAGGTAGGCGCAGCAAGTAGTAACTCCACGGGTAATGTCCAATCTCAGGGGCTGAAGTCCTCATCATGCCCCTGAGGAAGTGAGGTACTCTCACGAAATGCATAGGGTTGTGGGTAATTAATTGTTTGCCAGTCACCTTAGGATATCTCCAGAGATCGGGACTATATTGCACGTAGTGCCGAGGCGAAATACATCTGCGTATGCGCGCGCATCCTAGGCATTGCCGGGTGGAGTGTAGCGCTGAGCTGCTAGCCATCCGTATATGCACGCACGATCTGCGTGGGATCGTAGGGCCGACGCACGGGACGACACATGGAGGTGGACATGCAGCGGTGTGTTCCGCATTGTGGTGGTCCACACGGCCGGGGAACGGTCCATCACCGGTGAGGACTTCAGCCCCTGAGAGTGGACATTACCCGTGGAGTTACTACTTGCTGTGCCTGCCTTTATTTGTATATTATAGTTTATATATAGTTTTATCTATATTTGTTCCTGGCAGCCTTCCTAATTTTTAGGCACTGTGGTTATTACTGGTAGGGTTTACAGCACACTACTTTATATTAAGCATTAGCACTGTAGCACATACACCTTTTTTACACGTTCATGTTTTTACTGTCTAGACACTTACAGTAGTACTATACCTAAAGTTCTAAAGGCATTAAAATATATAAAAATGTAATTGATACTGTATACTGTACAGAACACAGTATGTACAAAATACAGTATAAAGCTAAAAAATTAAAGGGTTTGCTACTAATTAGATACAATAACAACAGTAGGACTGTACTACTGTCTTGCAGATACAGTATCTAGCGACTCCGTGAGGAAATGCACTGTATATTACTGTACAGTAATTTAATTAGGAACATCAGGACACGCATGTGCCTAAAAGTGATGACACGCATACAGTATGCGTTTCAGCAAGTTTCCATTTTGCCATACATTTTGCCTCAGAAAGGACTTGTTTCCCATGTATACTGTATGAACTCATAACGTTAATCTTCAAATTACAATTACACACACTTGAAGTACTGTAGAGCAATAAAAGACAGGTTGAATTGCAATTAGATTTTTAAGACAACAACTCGCAATTGCCCCCTTCAGTTTCTCGACGGTATTGCAGACAACGCTAAAATACTATTTTCAGCACGCGATCAAAAAACTAGTAATCTCGCGTCTTAACACGAGAATATTTCGAGAAATCACGCACCATGACCCGTTAAACAAAAGGATACAATGCGTGAAATGTAAGAATAACGGCCGCTGCATCAGTATGTCTAAATGCTATAAACGGCTCATTATGTGAGTAGTGCATCTTTTTAACACTTGTATTGCTGTAGGGTCTGTTGTGTTGCCGAGAAAAAATATTAGGCTAGTAAATTTATGTTTAGCTATATCAGTTAATTTTGTGTTTTGGCTCTAGAGGTACGATATAAACTTATTAGCTCAGCTATGTCAAAAGAAACATGCAAAATGTTTGGGCTTGCCCAGCTCTAGTGTGTAGAAGCATCCACATCACATAATATGTCTGGAACAAGGGTCAGTACTTGTAATATCATGGGAACCCTATTCCCTAGAGCATCTGGCACTCAATAATTCCACTGCAGGAATTAGTACAGATATATCAATAAAATACATGTGGCATTCCTTCAGTGAAATTTCTGGAATCTATTTAAAGTATAATGTATTTACATCCGAATTGTTGCTGCTTATAAAATATAAACAAGCACACATTAAAAATATATAAAATACATATGGGCATATTAACATTTTTTTTTCAAACACATTATCTCAGAGTAGTGTTTTTTTATCTAATTTATAGCAGTGAGATTTTTTCATGGCAGTTTCTCCCCCGCCCCTCTTTAAACCTTCTGTGTACTAGAAATAGCATGTTTGTCGCAATTAGACCTATAAGGAACTGAAAATATTTTTCATGCTTAGCAGCCTAAATTAAAACCTCACAGTTGTCTTTCCATTCTTAAAACATGAAGGGTGGTAGTAGTGTTGCTGACAGTGTGGGTTTGCAGATGCCACCATATGGGTCTCGGAAAACTAGATACACTGATGATTCTCTGCACATGTAGGAGACAGTTTGCATTGTTGGCATCATCCCTGAACAGAAACAAGCACAGCTTAGCAAAGATGAGCAGATGGCACTGGATCTGGTGCCAGAGGAGCAGTGAATTAAAGGTTATACCCACCAGGTTTGATGCAGTGCCAGTTTGAATTGGTACAGAAGCTTCAGCCCACCTGCTTACTGGCCTGTGTGACATCTGGCAATTTCTTTTGGACTCGGCTACATTGAGCAAGCAAAACAGTCATTTCATAAGTGAATTACTAATAAACAGGATTAAAAAGGGTGAAAATATCTTACATTAACAAACCTGTAAACCAATAATTATTTAAGTTTAATCTTTAGAAGAGTATACCTTTTGGATGAAAGAATTACATAATTTTACTAAGGTATCTATACATACGAACCATTTCAAATAAGTTGAAACAAGTAGTTAATAAAACATTTTCATTAATCTTTGCTTTTTTTTCTGTTTAAATGTGTCACATATCTATCAATTTATGTAGTTGTACACGAGGAGGCAGAGCTGTATCTGTCTTCACAATTATTGATAGTTTACCTGGACTCTTTCCTCCAGCAGTGAGACTGCTAGGGCACAGTCTTGGGCACAGTGACCATTTGTTTGATTGATAAGGCTTTTTAAGGTCAGAGTCTTTGCATTAGTCTGCTTCCTTTATACCAGTAGTTACAATCTCCAGTCCTCAAGGACCCCTAAAAGGTCAGGTTTAAAGGATATCCTCACAGGAGCACAGGTGATTCAGTCAAAATGACAGAGTCCCTGATTGAACCCCTTTGTGAGGAATCGGGGAGCGCGTCCCTTGCGGCGCGTTCCCTCCTCGCTTACCTATAGTACTTCAGCGGCAGCTGCCGAAGATTCGCCCCCCGCTGATGTGTGCATCACCGTTCCTGTTACAGAGCGTGCACTCACCTGCTCTGTCTATGCACGGTCACTGAGCATAGCTCCGCCCCCTCGGGACGCGCCGAGGTGCACGTGCATGACGGCGTGCAACGAGCCCCAGCTATGTGTCAAGCTTTGCTATGAGCCTTGTCTCCTGCAGCCTATACTGGCATCTGGGGAGGCCCCACCTCCGCTCCCTCCCCTACTGGTTCCTGTCTCTTCCTGGTATACCTTGCTGAACATAGACTTTGTGTAGCCTTGTGTGTGCCTGGCTTGTCTAGCCCTGTCTTGCTTTGTTTTCTACAGTTACCTCTCGTGTACCGACTTGGCTTTGGATTTGGATTCTCTCTGGCTCGTGACCCCTGGCTTATGGATTAACCTCTCATGTACCGACCTGGCTTTGCATTTGGATTCTCTCTGGCTCTTTACCCCTGATTACGGATAACGACTACGTGTACCTCTCCTACCCTTGGAACCTGGCGAGTATTGGATTAACCCTTTTTCTTCATACCCAGACCCAGCAACGCTACAAACCACCTACTGGGCCCGCCTTCGCTACTGTGGGTGTGTGGCATTGTCCTTCCCACCTCAGTGCCGGGGTCAGGTCTTGTCTGTGCGCTCGCACAAGCGTGACACCCTTGTGCTCAAATGAGGATATCCTTGAAACCTGAACTGTTAGGGAACTTAAAGAAAATGGAGATGGGCACGTTTTTGTTCCGGACTTGGATCTGCCTCGGATCGTCCGGTTCATTTGGTCCGCGAATGAGCCTGAGAAATGTCAATCGGCTATTTATAGGGGTGGGGAGGAGAGATAGAGGGGAGAGAGAGACAAAGATAAAGAAACCACCTTCCCCCACTATTGACAGAGCCCCCTTCCCCAAATGTCAAAGAGACATTCACCCTCCCCCACACACGAGAGAGATGTCTCCCTTCCAGCAAGTGTACATGAAACATCCCCAAACTCTCTCCATCTCTCCTTCTCTCCCCCCCCCCCTCCTCCGATATGGTGGATTGGCCTTTTTGAGCCTGATCCATGGACCAAAACCAGCGGTTCTGGGTTCTAGTCCTGTTGGGTTAAACACCATTCCAGTCATTCGGTTGCTGACTCAGACTTATATGATTGTTTGTTGTACCATGTGTCCCTATGAAACGTCTTCTCTGATGGCCCTAGCCCCTATAAAATGCCAGGGCCTTTGCTGAAGATTGAAGAAGAAGAAGAAAATAAATACTTACAGGAGAAGATTCTTGAATTAACAGAAGATCCAGGCGAGTGGCGAGTTGAGGATGCCCCATCGCAGGTCATTGATGGGCATGGATTTAAAATAGGCCATTGGGCTTGAATTACAAATAGACCATTGGATCGCAATTGTTTTTTGATGAGATTTTTAAAATCTTTTTGGGGCCACCAGGTCTTGGATTAATTGTATGGTTGGGCATCGGCCCTTGTTTAGAATTGTTTCCGGGGGTCTACAGCCCTGAAGATGAGAACAGCCTTAATCCAGGATGGGGCAATTTACAACATTTTATTAAAGCTTCTATTGAGAGGTCCTAGGTAGCCACAGTGGCAATGAATGGGTTTATGTTTAGAATGTATTTTGTATAAAAAATGTAAATGGTATTATTAATGTTCATGTGTGCTTCTTTTTAATTAATTTATTATGTTTTTATTTATAGGGACCAAAAGCCCTACTAGCCACATTTGTTAATAATGCTATTGGTCATTACTCAAAAGGGGTTGCTTATGTTTATTGGGTACAGGGAATGGGTGCTGGGAGTAGTTTCCTGGGGAGGGTGATTAAGCTCCCCTGGGTAGTGGTAGGGGTTAACACCTTGTTTTCCCTAGCTACAACTTTAGCTACCCCCCTTGGCTACTTGTGTAGTTTGACTAATATTAACCCCTTTGATGCCTGGGGTATCCCTTGGTAGCCACAGGCATCAAAGGGGCTAATTTAATTTCTACCATAGGGTTATGTAATTATATAGTATTGTATGAATGTGATGCAGAAAATTAACTCGTAATGATCTGTTCCATTAATTACCGCATTGCGACTTGTCTAAAAATATCTCACCCAGGAAAACTTTAACACAATCTAAATGACTTGGGTTTGTTTTCCCACGGTGATATTAAATCTGTTTTAATTGAGTTAGAAGACCTACAGTAAGCCTTTGTTCCTTATTCAATATACTGTGAAGCATCAGTTCCATGCTATTGAACGGGAATAAAATCTTCTCCAGGACAAGGAAGCGTCTTCAAAGTATATTGAATAAAGGTCCTTTGTCGCATGGCTTTTTTCACACTGATCCTCCAGATGTGGTTAGACTCAACTTCTCCAGAACCGCTAGAAAATAAACATCTGTAGGCAAGGTGAGAGCCGTGAGCAGCCAATGTTTACTTAAGGACTTCTCCCTGCTGTCGAGGAATGCCTTGGTCAGGGTTTCTGCAGCATTCAACATCAGCGATTAAACTTTTACTAGATACATCTGTACCCTACAATTTTAGACTTGCTTAGACTGTAAAATTAATGAATTAATTACAAACCTACACTATAAATTGCCCCTTGGTTAGAAGCCTATCTCTTCCTGACCTACCTACACAGAAAATTGTGCTTGTGTAAAAATAAATTATTGAACAGAAAAACTTGGATGACCTGAAAAGTATGTTTCTGTTTAGTGTCCTTTTGCAGTATATTGTCACAACATTTGAAGAAGAAACCTACCTGTGTTTCAAAAGCTCTGTGTACTGTAATGTTATCTATGAAAAACTCAAATCCCGGTTCCCTAAAAGGAATCACAACCTACAATGACTCTTTAGTACAGTTCTCCAGGACCAATTCGACTACTTGAACTTTGAAGCGCTAAAGAAAATAAATATATTTTGAGATACAGTACTTCATGCAACAAAACTGCAGTGGCGGATTTATAATTTTGCTGCCCTTTGGCCCTTATCTTTTTGCTGCCCCAAAATGTTTTGTCTCTCCTTCGAAACAGCGACACACAGGGCCGCCCACAGACTGCTTTCCCGGGACCCAGGACTACAGTTTCCACTTGGACAACCCCCCACTCCCCCAGATTCAGAGGGACCCCCCCTCTATCTCTCACTCCACTCGCTTAACCTCTCTTACATACCCACCCTTGCACCCCTACATCGCTCTCCACACACTCAATAACTCCACCTCCAAAATACACCCAATAACCCTCCCTTCTCAGTACACATAATACCCCCTCTCCTTAATACTTACAATACCACCCTCCCCCAATACACATAATACCCCTCCAAAACAAAATAACACCCCCCTTCAACACACTAAATAACCCCCTACTCCTCCAGCACACACAAAATAACACCCCCTCCAGCACATACAAAATAACACCCGCCATCTCCAGCAGATAAAATACCCCCCTCCTCCAGTGCACAAAATACCCCCTTTCAGCCCACACAAAATAGCACCCCCTCTGCAGCTCACACAATATAGCTTCTTCCCCCCTGCAGCACACACAAAATGGAATCCTCCATGCAGTATACACAAAATGGCACCCCCCTGCAGCACACACAAAATGGAATCCCCTGCAGCACACACAATACAGTTCCCCCCCGAAGCACAAATAAAATAACCCCACCCCCCTGCAGCACACACAAAAATCAACTTCCAACACAGAAACCACAGCAGGCCCAGGCTCAGAGTGGAAAAGCCCCTGAAGGGGTGATGGGGACTCTGTGCTGAAAGGTGAGAGGAGGAGCGGCCCGGGGAGGTTACACGGCTGCTGCTCTCCATTGGATCTGTGCAGCACACACCACACAGGCCACCCCCTACCTTGCCAGGAGGAAGCCTCTGATGCCACACCAGTCCCACACGGATTGGGATCAACTTTCGGCATGGAACGGGAGGAGGGAGAGGCAGCAACTTGAGGCCCAGTGGGGGAAGAGGTCCCCCTTCACCCGGTTTACTAAATCTAGGTGACAGAGATACAGTATGGCAGACATTCACATGACATACAATACATATACATGGCACAGGGACATACAGACACCTCCCTCCCAACTCACCTCTACTTGCTGTTCTCTGCCTGCCATCCTCCTCACATAAGCAACTGCACAGCATGTTCAAAAATAATTGAAACTTTTTTTACCATCCTGTGCAGTTGTTTATAAGAAGTCCCCGCCCATGATGAAGTCTCCTCCAATCCAGGATCGAGCCGAAGACTGTGGCGTTATAAGAAAGCATGGAAAATGTATTCACATTAAGCATACAATACACATACAAGAGTGTTTAACAAAAAGCAGTAATATAGCATTAGACTTAGAGGCGTATTCTAGTAGCTTCGATAAGTGACTTAGCGAGCATTTTGGGCACTTCTCGAATGAGTTTGAAAGTGTAGCTATTCAGAAAGATTCAATAACATGCCAAACTCGCTCGAAGTGCTTCTCCGTGATCGGTAGCGCTCCCTCACCGACAAAACATGCGTGAGCTCAAACAAAAATGCTCAAACTCGCATTTTTTTCAATATCAAGCTATTATAGTAGCTCCGAGATTCACATTGCGGCTGCAAATCGCATGTGGCGATTGAAGCCGGGTGTCTACAGAGCTGACATGCATTAATATCAGCTCCAGAGACCCCCTGCTTCCATCCTTTGTAAGAAAAATACATTTACAGACAACTTCATTACCTTAGTGGCTAACCTCTACGGTAATGAAGGGGTTAAATACCAATGCCCAGTTTATTGGGGGTAGAGGGGTAGGTGAAGGTGGTATTTGTCCAGTGGTGGGTGTTTAGGCCTACCAGGAGTGTTACTAACGCTAAATTAATGAACGGATTAACTCCACCCACCACAGGCCATATACATCCTTCACCCACCAACTCTACCCCCAATAAACATTACAATATAATACAAACACCAATACTAGCCAATACCTCCCCTATAGTACTTTCAGTGTCTCTTCTGCTAACACCTCCTCCTCCTCTTTCTCTAGGTGACATAGGGCTCTATGCAGTAAGCGCCAAAAAAGTGCTCTCTGCAAGTGTTTACTGTCGGCATGATGTTGGCGGCTTGCCCTCGCAGTATGCAATAAGGGCCGAATCCCTGGCAAATCACTGCGAAAGCAAAATGCCAATTAGCCGGTGGCAAAACAGAATGTCTCCCGATAACCTGGCGATATGCCGTTTCTGCCGAGATGTGTTTGCAGTAGAGAGAGATTCGCCGCTCTCTCTGTGCAAACATCGGCAAAATAAAAATATATAAAACAATTTTTACTCATAGTGTACATGTGCAGGGGGTCTCTGGAGCTGAACCGCATTGGTTTCAGGTCCGGGGACCCCCTGCTTCCCGAGATACAGGCCCCTTTATGAGGTGCCGGTATCTCTCTGCATTTCAATGTCCCGATCACGTGACCGCGGAATGTAAACAAAGCAGAGGGATACCGGCACCCCATAAAGGGGCCTGTATCTCGGGAAGCAAGGGTCCCGTACCTAAAACAAAAGCAGACTCTCTGCACATCTACACTATGAATAAAACACCCATATCAATACACAATAATTCCTTACCGGAGCGGCTATCTGCTATGGTAATGAAGCAGCTTAAATGAATTTTTAATAATAGTGTACGGGAGCAGGGGGTCCCCTGAACTGAACCGCATTGATTTGTGGATAAGGGACCCCCTGCTTCCCGTGTTACAGGCCCCGGTATGTGTCATCGGGTGCCAGTGTTGCCGCCATCTTTATAGAGCCCACGTCGCGTCTTGGACGCTTTAAAGATGGAGGCGACATTGGCCTCCGATGCCCCATACCGGGGCCTGTAACTCGGGAAGCAGGGGGTCCCTGAGCCACAAATCAATGCGGTTCAGCTCAGGAGACCCCCTGCTCCCACACAATATTATTAAAATATATTAATGCTGCTTCATTACCATAGCGGCTATCCGCTAAGGCAATAAAGGGGTTAAGGGGCATAATAGCATGTTTATTGGGGACAATTGCCCCCAATAAACATTGCAATAAACAACATACACCCTGTGCCCCCAAAAACCCCTATACCCCCATTACATATATTACATTTTTGTGATGCACAGCAATGATACTAGAGGCCAACGGTGGCCCTCGGGTGTTCCCCGCAGGCCTGCAGTACCAATTCTGTGCCCCCCCAAAAAAATCCAACAACACAAATACTTTACAATAAATACACCCCCCCTAACATATACAGTACAGTAATGTGCAAAATGACTATTATACACATATGGATAATAGTGAATGTGCCCATTTTAAATAAATAAAGAACAATAAACACATTAAATACATATTGCACTCACCCTTGTCTGGCTGCCACGATGAAGGCCATCCTCATCTTCATCACCGTCCATGCCCCCTCCGATGCTGCAAAACATAAACAAGAATAAAAACTGCCAATGTAATGTCCCCTAACCCCTTAATCACCATAGCGGTTATTAACCGCTACAGTCATTAAGGGGTTAACCCACCCTCATCCACCACTCGGGAGGCCTACATACCCTCCCCCACTACCCCCCCACCCCGTGAGGCCTAACCATCTTCACGCAATACCCAGCCCGGAGGCCTACCCACATACCCTTGGGGCTAATACCCCCTTCCCCCACCCCCAGTACCCACAATAAAAACAATACACTGCCCCACAATAAACATCATTATATTTATTAAATACATAACCCACCCCCTATGCCCCCCCATAAATACATGATGTATTATTTTTCATACAGGGTTAATACCCCAGGCCCACGGGAGTACCCGGTGGGCCTGACGGGTCACCTCACAGACCTACAGTAGCCCAGCACCATGTTTCAAACAGTAAGGGTAAAAGGGGGACGATAGACAGCACTCTGACGATGTTAAATAATGCAATTGCAGGGTGCACGGAACCAAAGGGGACCCTTTTTCCCCTGTATAATACTAACAAATCTACGTAAGTACCAGCACTCGCTGTCTAATAGCTAAATGATGAAAACAGTTGTAATGCAGAATAAACATTTAATAATAAAACAAACCAGAAATAAATCAAATGTGTTTGCAGAAACCAGTATCACAAATGGGCATGTCACAAAGTGAGGGGTGGGGGGGGGGGGGGGGAGGAAAAGGATTAATGTTAACAATAAAATATTCCAAACAAAATACCATTACATCCAAACAAGTATACTATTTAAACCAAGCAAGTCACCTTAAATTAATTAGCATTCATTAATCAAATCACAAAACAATTAAAATACCATCTATAACAATTACACAATTAACTATTTCAATCGTTAAACAGAACAAGTTACCACCAGACAAAATATAAGTACCTAAAAGAATACAATATACAAAAGCAAGCCTCACCCTGACCTACTCTGATTGTCTCTAGTAGACCATGTGACAGAGGCTTTGGGGAGAACAGATGTGACGTCATTGAAAGCCTGTCACATGGTACTACAGCCAATCAGAGTTGGGATGTATTTCCCACGCTCTGATTGGCTACCGTACCATGTGAGGCCGGCCATCTTTCTTTTCATGACGTCATCTTAAAGGCAATTGAAGCACAGCCATTCTGATTGGCTGGCGTCATTGCCTTTAAATGACGTCATCAAAATTAATTTTTCCCCCAAAATCACATGGGTTTCAATCAGGGCCGTGGGAACCATATGACGACAATGTGACATCATAGGCCTATAAAAGCCTATATCGTCTCATTTTGAAGGCAGAAGCCGAGGAGGAAGGACCTCCTACAGAAGAAAGAAGGGCAGAGCGTGGCCGAAGAAGAGAAGAAGACCCCGGAAGAGAGCGGAAGAAGATACAAGAAAGAAGAATACAGATGAAGATGGATTACAAATAGAAGACCCCTGGATTGTTATGGATTATTATTTTATGGTTTATTATTTTATGGTTTATTATTTTATGGTTTATTATTGTATGGTTTATTATTTTATGGGTTCCTGTGCGTGGATTGGTTCGAGAGTAAGCGGTTCAACGGGAGTCGGTGAGTGGGTCAAGTAATGGTAAGTCAACAAAAGAAATGTATTTTTTTTTTAACTTGTACATGTTTTTTTGTTTTTTTTACATGTTATAGGTTTTTTTTTTTAAGTTCATTTCTTGCCACTGTATGTATGTATGTATGTCTAGATCGATATATACATAGAGGGTAAGAAATGGTTTGGTAGGAAATGCTTGTATTGCTGTCTTTAAAATGATTTTGGCTATGCTGCTATGCATAAATGTGTGTGTAATGTATTTTGAAATTAGATAGATCTAACTTTTGGTGTTGTATGCTGTACTTTAGGTCAGGGTGAGGCTTGCTTTTGTATAATGTATTTTTTTGGGTACTTATATTTTGTCTGATGGTAACTTGTTCTGTTTAACGATTGAAATAGTTAATTGTGTAATTGTTATGGGTGGTATTTTAATTGTTTTGAGATTTGATTAATGAATGCTAATTGATTTATGGTGACTTGCTTGGTTTAAATAGTATACTTGTTTGGATGTAATGGTATTTTGTTTGGAATATTTTATTGTTAACATTAATTGGAAGAGTCTACATGGTGCATAGATTGTATGCATCATGTATACATGTAAATTCAATGTTTTGATTGGCATTTGATGCTTTTGATTGGAAGATGAGATTTGATTTTTTTAGGAAATATGATTTTATTGTACTGTGGCTGATATGGAGAAGTGGTATTTTTAGTAGAGCATGTTTTTGATAACCCTTAAACATTTCTTTGTAAATTGGTTCATCATGTGTGTATGTATATATATGTGTATATATATAGTTGCATGATGAAGGCACTGTACAAATGAATGGGTGAAGGGTGGGTATCGGGCCAGGGTGGCTTAACCCCTTAATTACCTTTGCGGTTATTATCCGATAAGGTGATTAAGGGGTTAATTGATATCAGAATGTAATTGCAATGTATTGGCTATGTATTTTGTTGGCAACGGAGGACACGGATTTTGCTGGCGAGGGGCTTCTTATTGATGAGGTGAGTAAAACTTTACTTATTTTATTAGGATACTTAATGTGTTTAATAATGGGCAAATAATCTATTATCCCTATCTGGATAATAGTTATTTTGCACATTATTGTACTGTTGTGGGGGGATTTATGTATTTAATGTAAAGGACATGTTTATTTATTTTACATACAGGGTTGGTTCCTTTTGGTATGTGGGGGACCTATGGAGACCACCTGCGGTCTCCTCGGGCTTCTCATGGGTACCAGGCTGCCGGGTCCATGGGGGACACCTGCGGGGAAGAACCGGTGCCCCCACATCTGTGGGGACACCGCGGACACGTAGGGACCACCCGTGGGTCCCTAGACCCCCGTGGGAACCACCCGAGGCCCCTCAGACACCTGTGGGTCTGACCTGGGCCCCACCAGACATCCGCGGGCCTACCGTGGAGACCCCATTGTGGCCCACGGTGTCCCGCGGAGACCACCTGGTGGACCATGGCGCCTGGCGGGGACCACCCGCTGGCCTCCAGACCCTGTTTGAAACATGGTGCTGGGCTACTGTAGGTCTGTGAGGTTACCCGTCAGGCCCAACGGGTACTCCCGTTGGCCTGGGGTATTAACCCTGTATGTAAAATAATACATCTTGTATTTATGGGGGGGCACAGGGGGTGGGTTATGTATTTAATAAATATAATGATGTTTATTGTGGGGCAGTGTATTGTTTTTATTGTTGGTACTGGGGAAGGGGGTATTGGCCCCAAGGGTATGTGGGTAGGCCTCCCGGCTGGGTATTGGTGAGGATGGTTATGCCTCACGGGGTGGGGGGGTAGTGGGGGAGGGTATGTAGGCCTCCCGAGTGGTGGGTGAGGGTGGGTTAACCCCTTAATGACTGTAGCGGTTAATAACCACTATGGTGATTAAGGGGTTAGGGGACATTACATTGGCTTTTTTTATTCTTGTTTATGTTTTGCAGCATCGGAGGGGGCATGGACGGTGATGAAGATGAGGATGGCCTTCATCGTGGAAGCCGGACAAGGGTGAGTGCAATATGTATTTATTGTATTTATTGTTCTTTATGTATTTTAAATGGGCAAATGCACTATTATCCATTTGTGGATAATAGTGATTGTCCCCGTTACTATACTGTATGTGTTAGGGGGGGAGGTTATTTCTTTATAAGTATGTATGTGTTTTGACATTAATTTGGGGGGCACAGAATTGGTACTGCAGGCCTGCGGGTAACACCCGAGGGCCCCCGCTGGCCTATAGTATCATTGATGTGCATATATGTGTATGTTAGGGGGGTATAGGGGTTGTTGGGGAAATATATATATATATATATATTTATTTATTTAGTGTGGGGCTGTTGTGTGTGTATTTTTTTAATTGTGGGTAGCGGGGGTGGCTGAAGTGGTTATTAGCCCCAACGGTGGTTTGTTTAGGGCTTGCGGGTGGGTAGCGGGAGGGCTTAACCCCTTCATGACCGTAGCGGTATTAACCGCTACGGCCGTGAAGGGGTTAAGTGCACCCGCAACCCCCCCACAAGCCCTAAACAACCACCAAGGGCCAAATACCCCCTTCACCCACCCCCGCTACCCACAATAAACATAACAAATCTACGTAAGTACCAGCACTCACTGTCTAATAGCTAAATGATGAAAACAGTTGTAATGCAGAATAAACATTTAATAATAAAATGCCGTTCTCCGTTTTTGTGTATATTCCTTGTGTTTCATGTTTTTTCCCCTTTTCCTTCCAACCTCCTCCCACCCCTCACTTTGTGACATGCCCATTTGTGATACTGGTTTCTGCAAACACATTTGATTTATTTCTGGTTCGTTTTATTATTAAATGTTTATTCTGCATTACAACTGTTTTCATCATTTAGCTATTAGACAGTGAGTGCTGGTACTTACGTAGATTTGTTAGTACTATACAGGGGAATAAGGGTCCCCTTTTTGTTCCGTGCACCCTGCAATTGCATAAATTTAACACTATCAGAGTGCTGTCTATCGTCCCCTTTTACCCACAATAAGCATGGCATGGCTGGTTAACTCCTTCATTGCCTTAGCGGTTTGCTGCTAAGGTAATGAAGTGAGCTTTAAATGCATTTTACCTGCCTCGGATGCATGCCGGGGGGCTCCGGTGCTGGTATTAATGGGTATCAGCCCCGGAGACCCCGGCATCAATCCCAGCCAGGATAAAGGCCTGATTTTTTCTAAGTGTCGACCTTGCCGATGCTTCTCCACCACCAACTTGCCAACTTTTGTTGGCGGGACTAATTGGCGTACAAATCTCAAGTCTAGAGTGCTGATCAGCAGCGAAAAGCTGATCGGGGCTACTAGAATTCAGCTGATTTCAAAAAGTGCCGAAAAGTGGCTTATCGGCACCCTCATGCCGATACGTTTTTATCGGGAACAAAAATTGCCGATTTTGCCCACTTTTTGGCGCTTACTGAATCGGGAAGGCATTTTTGGCGGAAAAATGGCGAAAAAAGACTTTTCGGCGCTTACTGCATGAGGCCCATAATCACATCACTTTGGTTAAAATATCACCTTTATGCTGACGAAACACAAATTTACTTCTGAACCCCTGACCTCACACCTGCAAGGGATTCTGGGAAATGACATGCAAATGAGCACACAGTGCCATCTTTTGCTTCAAAACCATTTAAAACGGTCCCCTATAAGCTTAAGCTTGCTGCATTTCACAGCTTTGAGCACAGCCTGGGTTAAGATGCATAGCCAGTAAACCCACCCACAGACAGCTATTTCGACCTTAATGGGTCTCCTCAGTGTGGGGACCAACGTTACTGAATGTCTCTCTGCGATATCATCCTGGATGGCCCTCCGCCAACTTAAACTCAACATATCAAAAACAGAGCTCCTCATATTTCATCCCAAACCTGGCCCCACTACTTCCTTCCACATTACTGTTGGAAGTTCTGTCATATACCCAGTAGCGCAAGCACGTTGCCTAGGGGTCACACTCGACAACTTCCTCACATTTTCCTCTCACATGCGAAACGTATCTAAAACCTGTCGCTTTATCCTCCGCAATATTACAAAGATACACCCTTTCCTCTGTTACCCGACTGCCAAAACTCTTACTCAGGCCCTCATTCTCTCCCGTCTCGATTACTGTAACCTCCTGCTGTCTGGCCTTCCTGCCTCTCACCTGTCTCCACTACAATCTATCCTAAACACTGCTGCCAGAATCACTCTACTATTTCCTAAATCTGTCTCAGCGCCTCCCCTGCTGAAATCATTCTCCTGGCTTCCTATCAAATCCTGCATCTACACTCAATTCTCCTCCTCACTTTTAAAGCTTTACACTCTTCTGCCCTCCTTACATCACAGCCCTAATTTCTCGCTATGCACATATCAACTATTGCGTTCTTCTAAAATGATGTCTTCTCTCTACCCCCTTTGTATCTAAAGCCCTCTCCCTCTTTAAACCTTTCTCACTGACTGCCCCACACTTCCGAAATGACCTTCCCCTCAATACCCGACTAGCACCCTCTCTATCTACCATTAAGACCCACCTTAAAACACACCTGCTCAACGAAGCATATGAGTAGCTCTACGGCTAATACTATAGAACTGATTCATGAAGCTTGGCCCCCTGCAGGTGCACTTACCAGAACGCCCTCCTACTTTCTCTGTACGTTCTTCCTATCTACCAATTAGATTGTAAGCTCTTCGGAGCAGGGACTCCTCTTCCTTAATGTTAAATTTTATGTCTGAAGCACTTATTCCCATGTTCTGTTATTTGTATTGCTGTTATTTATATGATTGTCACGTGTATTACTGCTGTGCAGCGCGTCCTTTGCGTCTTCCATGGGCAGCAACATTAAAATAAAAAAACGAACTACTGGTCCCTTAATTACCTTAATTACCCCTTAATTACCTTAGCGGTTAGTAACTGCTATAGTAATTAAGGGATTAACCCCCACCCCTCGGATACCCTCCCACCATGCCTAACCACCCTCCCCGGGGAAAATACCCCCTCCCCCGCCCCCTCACCACACATACAAATTAGCAAAGGCACTAGTAGCCAAAAATGGCTAATAGCACGTTTGCCCATTTGTTTGCAAAACAAAAGAAATACACAATACAATAATATTGGCATAACAGTACATTTGCCAATAAACCCATTGATTGTTACTGTGGTAACCCATATTCACAATATTGGCTTGGGTTTCCACAATGGCAATAAAAGGGCAAACTAAAAATAAAGATAACAAAAAATACAATATATTACAATTAAATTAAAAAAAGCATTTGCCCAAGAATGTATTTATTAGCAGTGACAATCTATACCCAGAAAGGGGCATAGATAAACACATTGGCAATCAATGGGCATCCTAAAAAAAATACACAATTAAATAAAATACAATCAATGTGTTTCTTACCTTTGCCAGATTCACCCGTGTCATCCTACTGCGGTACCAACTATTGACCCTTGACCCAATGCTCCTCCTCAGCCTGATGTCCATGATCCTTTGTTGATTGAAGAGACGTCTCCGGTAAGGTGCTCCTTTCTTTTCTTCTTTCTTCTGTTCTTTGTAATCCAAAGGGGCCTGAAAATGTTGATCCAACGGCTTCTTGGGCTCAAATGAGATGGGACAGGCCTGTGATGTCACATTTGGTTGACACATGGTACACCCCCTGTATACCTGTATATCTACATGTAGCCAGGTACCCCCTGGGCTACTAACTTCCTCTCCTTCACATATAAGTCCTGGTACCAGCTCAGGCAGTGTTGGGGTTAATCTTCACCTTTGCTGCAGTAACAACTCCCTAGAGTGACAGGGGAGGTGGGCCCAAGGCCTAGGTACCGCCCACTACTGGGGCTTAGACCTGGGACCCTCCCCTGGTACCCAAAAAGGGGCGGTAACCTAGATTTATTATGTCTCACCTGAGAGTGAGGAGGTTGTGTTCCAGGAATCCTCTGGATAGAGGGTCTCCACATGCCTGCTCCCTTAGGGGAGTAGGTGAAGATTACCCCTTATTCCACCAGGGGGTAAGGGAGCAAAGGAGAGGCTCTTCTGGCCTCAAGCCAGATGGTGGGTGGGTGGTTAGGCCTCTCTGGTGGGTAGCAGGAGGGGTTAAGCCCTTCATTAACATAATGGTTACCACCGCAATGGTAGTGAAGGGGTTACTCCTCCCCCAAACTTCCAAGTAGGTCTAAGCACCCACCCTGGGGCAACTACCCCCTTCATCCACCCCGTCACCCCCAAGAAACCAGGTACTCTGGATTAACCCCTTCATTACCTTAGCGGTTAGCCGCTAAGGTAATGAAGCTGTTTTTATTTGATTTTAATAAGAGAGTATTGAAGCAGAGGGTCTCTGGAGCTGAACCGCATTAAATACAGCCTCAGTGATCCCCTGATTCCAAAATTACAGGCCCCGGTATGTATGCCGGTATCCTGCAAAGTTTAAATGTCCCAGTCACGTGACGCAGGAGATTTAAACAATGCAAGGAGATACCGTCACCCCATACCAGGGCCTGTAACTCAGGAAGCAGGGGGTCCCCGAGGCTGAAATTAAAGCGGTTCTGCTCTGGAGACCCCTTGCTTCAATATTCTCTTATTAAAATCAAATATTACCAGTGCGATCGCCTGTAAGAGCTGTGCAGTTCTTACAGACCGCAGTCAGATTACATGGGCAGAATTTAGAAAAAGACAGAGATTAGGACACTGCTATACCGAGCGGTATTGGCATTTTCCTACCTCACGATTTCTGACTTGCGATAACTCTTTCTGAATACCGTGATAAGACAAATGTCACACTGTGAGGTAGGGTCATGCCAAACCATTCGATTTGGCAGTGATTTTATCGAAGCTACTAGAACAAGCCCTTTCAAATTCTACTGCATTGTATATTATTGAAATATTGTTGGGTTTTTTTTTAATAGGAAACGCATGCATCTTGTTTGTCTGCTAAATTTAATAAAGCAAGGTACCAAGTACTTCTGTTTTATAGACTTCCCTGTGGTTAAAGCCATAGACAAATAAAAGAGACATAAAAAGGGAAATTTGTTTCTAAAGGTTTCCCTGTTGTTACACTAGAGGAGCAGCAGCAGCCCTAATGAATGTACTGTACATATTTTGAAAAACAAATCAAAGACCAAAAGTACAACTGATATTTTTTTCATTATAGCACTGGAAATGTTCAAGGTACTAGGAGGGCATGCATAAGTGAATATGTAGAAATTCACACTGCATATTTGTTCATGGTTGAAACTGGATCTTTGATTTAAATAAAAGGGGCAAGAATTACACAAAAAATAAAAGTAATATTTGATGGTTCTTAACATCTACAGTGATAAATACCCATTGCTCCCTTTTCTCCATTACAGAATATACTCACCTAATATTAAATTGTGGTTAATCTAAGTAATATGATTGTTTGTAAGGCAGGGATTCCCTCTTATAGTGTCTGTGGTACTAATCTTTAGTATTGTTCTTGTATTCCCTTTTATAACCAATGTGTTTTTCACTTGTACAACGCTGAGTACATGTTCAGTATTAAATTAATATGATTAATGATTATGAGTTTGGTAAAGAATATCGCTCAACATTGACAGTATACAGTAATGAAGTTTAAAAATCATTCTGCCTAGTTTGGTAAAATAGTCCTGCGCATCAAGGCTGTGATAAACTCCTTAGTGGCTTAATATTAATCTACTGTACTGTATATCAGCGAAGTGGCCAATTGAGCCATTTTGGCCCAAACTTCCCCATTGAAGTGAATGGGAAATTTTCGACAAAAACGGTCTGTTTGACTGATATAGAATAAGCCTCTTAATTTGGTAAGCAACATTCTGTTAGCAGTCAATGAAACAAACAATGCTGGGATACAAGATGGAGTGGTGAGGTATAGCTTTACACAAAGCCCTATTGAATCGAGAGAAAAGTAGCAAAGAACACAATAACAATAGGCTGTTAATGTGTTGTTAACTGTGTCATTCTATTTCTCATTGTATTGAATATAGGCCATAAAATCACTGTTTATGTTGGTGTGCTTGCATGTCTCCATGCTTCATTGCAATTAACAGGGTCAGTGCAGAGCAGAACAGCATGAACTCCAAATCTAATGGTTTCAAGAGTGCAGTGCTGCATGCCTCAGACTTTTAGTGTACTGTAGCTGGCATGTGGAACCTATTAGAGCTGGTTGACAGAACAATCGTAGAGCCAATTAAGAATATATTAAGGACGGGTTCTGTTGTTGTGACTAGGTTATAGAACTGCAGAGAAGGAAGTAACTGAGTCACAATAGTAGAATAAAAACCCAGTATATTTGATTGAAAGAACATTACGGGTCTTTAAACATTCAATATTCGCATCACTTTTATACTGGAAATATTTTAAAATTGCAAAAAATAAATGGATCCTGCCATACTATATTTAAATAGAGACCGATGCGTTAGTTGCGGGGAAGGAAAGTGAATCCTGAGCTGGGCCACTGTTAGATTAAGTTACGTGGTTCGTATATAATTGGGAGCATGGCTATGTCTCAATAAGAATTGTCAGGCCACTGCTGATTATACTGTTTCAAGATATGAGATGCAATATAAGCATCACAGCACAACATTTGTCACTAATAGGAAACAATGTTACATGCAGCATCTTTATATGGCATGTGGTATGACATCTGGTACACAGATCTTCTCAATGCTGATATATACAGACCAGTTGTAATACTGTACTGTACTATGAAATCAATACCAGGTAAAAAAAACACAGCAGGCCAAGTAAGTGGTTCAGTAAGGGAGATAATTACTAATATAACGCAGACATTTTAGCTGTTTGTAGCAGACATTCCCTGATTGGAATCTCCCATGTATCCCCATGTGTAACTTTGTTTTTCTTTAAAAAAAAAAAATCCTAAGGATGAAGAAATGATTCTTTATGTTGGACTTCTCTTGTTTCTATGGAAATCCCTGGTGGCTATTTTCAGCCATCTCAGGGGCCCTGTTATTCAATGCTGTACATGACAGGAATGGAAAATGTTTAAGGTTCTTGTTCAATGTGCATTGAAGCCGCTTCCTTGTCCTGGAGAAAAGTTTACTTGCATTCATTTGAATGTAGCTGAAACCTCAGATGCTAGTGCTTAGCTGTAATCAGTACAAAACATACTTATTTATCGATATGTAATGAAAGTGAATATTAAAAAATGGGTAACATTTTGTTTGATGTGACAGATGTTGGACAGCACGGTTTGCTATGAAGATTCTAGTATTCTAGTATACTCCATTCTTCTCCTCACTTTTAAAGCTTTACACTCTTCTGCCCTTCCTTACATCTCAGCCCTAATTTCTCGTTATGCACCATCCAGACTCTTGCGTTCTTCTCAAGGATGTCTTCTTTCTACCCCCTTTGTATCTAAAGCCCTCTCCCGCCTTAAACCTTTTTCATTGACTGCCCCTCACTCTCTGGAATGCCCTTCCCCTCAGTACCCGACTAGCACCCTCTCTATCCACCTTAAGACACACTTGCTTAAAGAAGCATATGAATAGCACTGTGGCTATTCTGAACACATGGCACATAAAGCTTGGCCCCCTGCAGATGCACTTACCAGAACTCCCTCCAACTGTCTCTGTACGTTCTCCCTACCTACCAATTAGACTGTAAGCTCCTCGGAGCAGAGACTCCTCTTCCTTAATGTCTAAAGCACTTATTCCCATGATCTGTTATTTATATTATCTGTTATTTATTGGATTACCACATGTATTACTGCTGTGATGCGCTATGTACATTAATGGCGCTATATAAATAAAGACATACAATACAATACTATGTAGATTCTTTATGTGGCTGGGTTGAGTTAGAAAATTATATACAGTATATTGTATTTTTTATGTATGTGGCCAGGTTCCCCTTCTGGGCTTCCCTGCCCCCTTACCTCTGGCAGCGCGCGGCTGCCGCGGAGGAGTGCGCGTGCACCTGGCAAGAGCCGGTAGTGACGGGGAAGGTTGCAGGCAGTGCGGCCTTCAGGATGGCGAGTGGATCACCAGGGGCTTCTGGTACAGGGCAACGCCATTAAGGATAGGCGTGCATGCGCGAAGGGCGTTGCGCACATGCAGTGCTCTGTTAGGTCATCTTAGTACACCCTGCACATACGCAGGACTATAGATATAGCCGGTGGCCATTAGGGAAGATGCTCCGTGGGAATTACAGTCTCCAGAAGGCTATGGGGCAGGAGCAGGAGAGACTGTTACATTTGGCGTGCTCAGCGGGACCACGCCAGTTGGAAGAGGAAGCTAGATCAAGCAGGTAGTGTCTCAGAGCCAGTGGGTCTGAAACTAGGCCTAGTATATTGGCCCTTAGGCCCCAGCTAGGCTGTGACTCACAGTAGCTTGTGGTTGCTTCAGGGATGCCCCCTTAGATAGGGACACATCACCATTTACTGAGTAGTGGTGTCAGCGACACAGAGGAATACGCTGCATGGTGATTGTGGCCCTGTGGTCTGAGATCAGACCACCTACATACAGAGATTCTTAAAGGTGGGACCCTACTACCGGAGGCCACCCAACGCAGAGGCGGACACCATCATGGACGATGACATTGCTGGATCAGTGGATTCCCATCGCTAAGTAAGCCACACTGAGTACTTGAGTACTCGTCAGGTACCTCACCAAGTTCACCAACAATTCACTGGGTAGCGCTACTCCCTACACTCTTAGGTGGGCCCGACTTTGGGGAAAGGACATCAGGGTATTGGTGCCTAGCAACTAATGTACTTTGGGGACACTCATTGGTGCTACAGAGTTGGGGTTGTTATACTGTGTGGTACAGGGTACTGTTTATGGTTCAGGGTACTGTGGTACAGGGTACTGTTTAAGGTGGTTATTATATCTACAGACGTGTCTGTGTATTACTGTATTGATCTTGGGAGGGGCTTATCCTGCTGCATCAGGATCCCTTTCAGGTGGAGGCGCTGCACCGAGGTGGACATCTGATCACCCCGGCTCCCAGTGTCGGAGGCTCTGGCCTTCTGTGAGCAAACAGGTAACGGCATTACCGGTAGACTCTTTAGTAAGGGGAAAGAGGGCTACATGTACAGTACATATCATTTGGCAACTCAACGTACTGTGTGTTTGCTTAGCTTTAGGCTATTACTTAGGATGGGCTTATGAGAGGTAAGGATTCCATGTCAAGTCTGCGGCTGATTTATAAGAATATAACATTCTTTTTTTGCACAGCATAATAAATAATTGTACCTTTTTAGAGGACTTTTTATTATAAATAAAGTATTTTGTCCTTAGTACAATATCATATGGAGCTGTTTTACCCTTGTTTGGGAATATTTAATCTCCATTCAGCATATTAAACAAGGGCCATTACGTTATATTGAAGATCATATGATGATATGCTACTTTCTTCAGCTGGTATCTACAGTATATTCAATTTCTAGTAAGCTCAACATTTATAATTGTATTTCCCTATTAGACTTGCAGCATTGCAGTCATGCAAAGAGTGAGTTACCTGGGTAATATGTGCTGCTTAATTTACATACAAATATTCTTACTATAGTGGGATGTGAAAATATTTACAGCTTGTCCACTGCCTGCAATTTCTTATATAAAGTAATCTGAGATGAAGCAGTAATCATATTATTACCTATTCCCTAAGTTAGTAAACCACAGGTGCTATCATGTTGATTGAATGTTCATAAAGGGATGAGAAAAAATGGTGATGTGACAATGATCTCAGAACTTGGAGTCATGAAAATCCATGCAAGTTATTTAGTGCTTAAAATTGCCTACAATATGATTGTCATATTATTCGAATGTTAAAGCAATCTCCCTTTAGTGTGCCAGAGAAGGAAATGAAAGCTGCTATATGCAGTCACTGTGATTTCAGTATAAGTGCCCATAATTATTAAAAATGGCTACTATAGGTATGTCATAATAATACATTTTACCATTTCAAGAAAACGACGCTTTCCTCCACCTGTGTTGGAAGGCTCATAATTACAAACATGAGATGCTGTCTTTAGATGTAGTTATATAGTAAGGGGGGAAAAAAACTCTTAATCCTTAATATCTTCTCTTGACATTCCTTCCAAGTCAATTATATGAAATACACTGTTATAGATTGCCTTAAAATTGCAATGCATTTACTTTGTCATAGTAAATCTACAAACTGATAAGTGTAAGACATTATTCCTGGCCTGCATGTGTACTTCTATTTATGCAGCTCACTGGAATACAGGAAGATATAATACAATATTGGTTCCTCTATTCCAATGTCAGTTTTGTGAATCGCTGGTGCAAACTGCTTTTTTTTCACCTTACAACCACCTTGTTTTAATGAAACCATTTTTTTATATATCTTTTTTAGACCTCACCTACACTATGTTACTTCTTTTTATGTACTGTGGGTGCCAAAAAAGCCCACTGTACAGTACAATAGCCTAGGGGTGAAATACAGTGATGTACACATAAACTAATATCACTCATATTCCAGAATTTAATTCCCACTGATATATGTAGATAAGGAGGAGCTTATTCGGGGAGGGCAAAAACACATTTGGATATGTATCCAAGTCTCTCGGCTGCAAAACCGTGTCAAAGCTAGTGCAAGTAAAATGCAACAGATTTATTAAAGAAAAAATTCTCCTAGGAACAAATTGTATTTTTTGCTTTGATAAATTTGGTGCACGTTTGCTCATGATTGCCAAAATGTTGTAGGCCAGACTCCCACACAGTATAGAGAAGGGGAGGCTGGGATGACTACGGTTCCATTGTTACTCACTGTGAGATCAGCCATAGGCTGTGTTTCATTTTTCTTGCTTTCAGGGGACAGATCTCATGTAAGAAACAGGAGAAGAAATTAAGTCAGATAAGCGAGTGTCTAGTGAAGGGGCGGTCATTGCCTGTCCTCAAAAGCCACCAAGATATCCCTGCTTCAGCAGAGGTGGCTCAATCATTGCCTGAGCCACTGATTGAGCCACCTGTGCTTAAGCAGGGATATCCTTCAAAACCTCACCTGTTGGTGGCCTTTGAGGACTGGAGATGACCACTCCTGGTCTAGGGTGTCTTGGAAGAGTAAAAGACACAGTGTGTGGGGCAGGTTATTTTAAAAGGTGTAGTATAAGTATTCTTCACACGAGGAAGAATGTAACAGTGTAACAAACGTATACATCAAACAAATAGTGTATACATCAAACAATAGCACTGTGGCTATTCTGAACACATGGCACATAAAGCTTGGCCCCCTGCAGATGCACTTACCAGAACTCCCTCCTACTGTCTCTGTACGTTCTCCCTACCTACCAATTAGACTGTAAGCTCCTCGGAGCAGGGACTCCTCTTCCATAATGTCTAAAGCACTTATTCCCATGATCTGTTATTTATATTATCTGTTATTTATTGTATTACCACATGTATTACTGCTGTGAAGCGCTATGTACATTAATGGCGCTATATAAATAAAGACATACAATACAATACAATACAATACAAAGAGGAGGTGCTAAAGGGAGTCAAACCCTTCCCAAGCCCCAGGATACTGTGTTTACAAAAGAACTTGGAAAAAGTATTTAAATGCATATTGGTGTTTGATATTTATAGCATCCCAATTCAGCAGACTCTGCACCTTAAACATGTACAGTATCTGTCATTGGTTCATTGTTAGTACAGTATTTAGGTTCTAGCAGGCACTGCATGTTTTCAGGAAACCTGGTGCTGTTTGTGAAGTTGTGTGGCTGCTGAGTAGAGGTATTTAATTTATGTGTGTGTATTTTAATGTTATATACAGATCAGTGGTGACAGACATAGGCCATTACAGCAGAATCAATTGCAATATACTGTGACATTCTTGCCAATATTATTGCTACTGAAACCTAAGAAACGTCTATAATATTGAGGTTTTTTGCAACACTAAGATAACCTTGTGGTAACTGTATGCATTAAACTGAAAAATATATGTTTAATTGTTACTCTATGATGGATGCTGGATCTGCAGTTACCGTAGATGAGAACTCTGTAAAAGTAAATACAATATAAAGCAAATTTATTAAAGATGCAAGTTGACAATATTGGCATCAAAATGGATTGGTTTCATTTTTTTGGCCCATTAAATTGACAAATAGCTTTCGCTTGAACATTTTGCTGATTCACACATTTCTTTAAAAAGTCAAGTGACAGTTCTTTTTCAAAGTGAACTGGTTCCCACATCTTTATTCCTAAAGAAAGGCTACACACCAAAACCAAGTACTTTCCCTATTCTTTTAAGAAAAGACAAAAACGCATTGGTTATTTCCCCCTTTTTTAAAGCATTTTGAAATTGTAAACATAAACAAATGAAAAGGTCATTGTTGTATGGCGCAGCTGCAAAGCATACTTCTCCAAACAAAAATGTAATCTGAGAAAACAAGATTTCAAATATTTTTTAGGAATTCTTTTTGTTTCCCATACTTTGTAAAACAGTTTACAGGAGTGTCAGCATGGGGACGAAAATGGCAATTTTTCACAGAAAATGCGCAAGTCTAATATGTTACAAATTTCTGTGTTATTTAACATATATTGTGCTCTCATTTTTTTTCTTGGCAGGCATTTTCAGCTTTGCGTTGAAGCCCCGTTGCACACTCTGCTCTAAATTGCCTTTGTAAGTCTTACGGGGTAATTCTATGTAATTTGATGTTGCAGTTCCCCATTGACTTTAATGGTGGAGATTTTCCCCAGGAAACTGCCCAAACAGCTGCATTACACTATATGGAATAAAGCCCTGAGAAAGATTAAGGAAGCTCCGGATTGTGCAAATCTGGGTACCAATTCTATCGGATGATCTGAAGTCCTGCTTGGACTGCTGAATGAAAATAAAACTGTATGCATAAGACATACATTATATTCTTGTAGTTTTTGTACTATTGCATTGTTAACAAAAAATTATTGATTTCAAAATGCATTAATTGATGCTGGGTGTAATCTTACTTGTCCAAATCCCTGACGAAGCATCATTGCGAAACGCGTTGGATTGAGCCTTACAAACCATCATAGTTTGGGTGACGCGTTGTATCCCCTTGGCCAGTCGTGAACCGGCAACTCGTGCAAGTGATTGTGGGCAGGACACAGGCACGCTCCTGCAGACACCGCTGGCTTCTTACCTCTCCCAAGCAGTGCACAGCTGGGATATAAGAGGGGCTGCAGATCTTTGCCGTTAAAAGCAGAGTTGCTGGCAGACTGGAATAAGGAGGGACAAGGACTGTCAATGAAAGCTGGGAAGCTGTCCACAACACTGACACACCAATGCTGTTCTGTGAGTGCATTACAGTTTTAAACAGTTCCACTATTAAATGTATTGCACCAAGATTTCCTCTCTTCTATTTTTGTCAAGCTAATATCCAGATCCAAGTAAGAAAATACCTCTGAGTTCCATTTGGATGACAAGACAAAACAGCAATAATTAAACTGCTGTCATTTGGAAACACACGAGGATTAGAGGTTATAAGATCAGGTGAAAGCTACCCCAATAATCGCTTGAGCCTATGCACCGCAGGACATCCTTCTTCGTCCTGTATACTGTTTGGAGGGACGTGGAAATCCCTCTTTGGACTCACAATACATAGACTCACAAGTTTTTAAAGATTTATTAGTTTAGTGGATAGTGCTTCTATTCTTCTTTTTCTATAAACTTATGGGAAAATGCCATGACAGGTGACCCAAGTGGCCCTGGATGTAAGGTTGGGGTTGGGCTTTGTTGGACTGAAGGTTAGCAAGGAAGGTATGAAAGGGTGGGTTGAAGAGGTATTTAAGGGTCTGTAGGCTGACATTTCCCCTCCTCTTTATATGCTGAAGATGAAAAGAAATGTATGAGAAAAAGAAGTGTAACTATATAAAAAAGAGGAAATACAAAAGGAAAAATAATAATAAATAATAGTCATGAAAGGAAAGAAAAAGTTGATACTTGGTGGTTCATGTAAACTATGTTCTGGTTTGGTAGAAATGTTGATTGTCACAGTAGGCTGTGTTTGAATTTGTCAGATTTGCCCAGGTGATGAGTTTGACTGGATACACATAAATGACAAATAGGCCATAGAGCCTGGATAACAAATAAGCCATTGGGCTAGGGTGGATTTTTATCTTTTTTGAGGCATCGGGCCTTGGACTTAGGCCTCGTCCAGGGTGAAACAAAGCACGTGACGCCAGGCACTCATGTTGCTCAGACGATTCTTAGCCTGCTAGCTATGCGTGTAGGGGGCCGTGCCGGGGGCGCGCCCATGACATCACATGAGCAATTCGCCCTCATTGGCTGAACTATGCACGTGACCAGGGCAAGCTACACAAATACAAAAAATGTTGTCTCTGCAACCATCTCGCTTCCCCACGCTCATGTGCCCGTGCACTCACGAGTGCAGTATGGATGCTACAATTGAGTTTCATTGTTTTGTTCGGGCAGCTCTTGAGCACGCTCTCACCCTGGACGAGGCCTAATGCTATGGTTTTTTATAATGGTTGTGCATCTGTCCATTTTGGGGATTGGTTCCAGAGGGCGAAAGCCCTGAAGATAAAGACGGCCTTCATCCGGGATGTACAGTAGTTACAAAATGTTATTACAGCTTCCTATTAATTACCAATGGGGCTTTCTAGGCTCCCATTGAAAGGGCCTGGGTAGCCCTAGTGACAATAAATGGGGTTATGTTTAAAATGTATCTTGTAATCATTTTTTAAATTTGTATTATTAATGTTGATTTTTTTTTTACTGTAATTTTTATTTAAATTATAGCGGCCAAAAGCCCTATTATTTATTTATTTATTTATAAAATATTTTACCAGGAAGTAATACATTGAGAGTTACCTCTCATTTTCATGTATGTCCTGGGCACAGAGTTAAGACAAATAATACATGGTTACAAATACAGTTACATAAATGAACAGGGTATACATTATATATAAGACATTGCATGCACAGTTAAAGAAAATATATATTATGGGCGTATGAAACAGTTACAGACCAGATTAAAATGTGAGAAAGCCTTAGATTTGAAAGAACTTAAACTGGTGGTGGATGTTAGAGTCTCTAGTAGGTTGTTCCAGTTTTGGGGTGCGCGGTAAGAGAAGGAGGAACGGCCGGATACTTTGTTGAGCCTTGGGACCATGAACAGTCTTTTGGAGTCTGATCTCAGATGATACGTTCTGCATGTGGTAGGGGTGAGGAGCTTGTTCAGATAGCTGGGTAGCTTGCCCAGAAAGTATTTGAAGGCAAGACAGGAAAGGTGAACTTTGCGCCTAGACTCTAGTGTTGACCAATCTAGTTCTTTGAGCATTTTGCAGTGATGTGTGTTGTAGTTGCATTGGAGAACAAAACGACAAATTGAATTGTAGAGGGTGTCAAGTTTGCTAAGGTGGGTTTGAGGTGCCGAGCCATATACTATGTCTCCATAGTCAATAATTGGCATTAGCATCTGCGGTGCGATACGCTTTCTGATCAGGAGACTTAGGGAGGATTTGTTCCTGTAAAGTACCCTAGTTTGGCATAGGTCTTGGTTGTCAGGGTATCAATGTGCATCCCGAATGTTAAGTGGGAGTCAAACCATATGCCTAGGTATTTAAAACTAGTGACAGGGCTTAGGGTGGTGTTAGCGTTGGTTTTAATCTTGAGCTCAGTCCCTTGAAGCTTTAACAATTTAGTCTTGGTCCAAAATACCATTGTTACAGTCTTGTCAGTGTTTAAAAACAGTTTGTTTTGGGAAATCCAGTTTTGGAGTCTCAAAAAGTCAGACTGAAGTATGTGTTGAAGGTCAGAGAGGCTATGGCTGTGTGCATATAGGATTGTGACATCTGCATACATGTGTATTGAGGCTTCCTTACAAGCTGTGGGAAGATCATTGATGAACACTGAGAAGAGTAGGGGCCCCAGAACAGAGCCTTGCGGGACACCAAAGGTGATATCCAGGGGGTTGGAGTTAGAGCCTGAGATGGACACATGTTGGGATCTACCTGATAGGTACAGTAGGCCTGAAACTAGTTTAAAGCATGCTTCCCTATTCCAGAGCTCTGGAGTTTGTTAAGCAGGATAGCATGATGAACAGTATCAAAAGCCTTTGCAAAATCTAGGAATACTGCACCAGTGTGTTGTCCCCGTTCTATTCCACACTGGATTTCATTGCAAACTTTTAGCAGGGTAGTTACGGTGGAGTGTTTGGGACGAAAGCCAGATTGGAATTGGCTAGGGAAATTTGTCTTGGTATGGTAATCGCTTAATTGGGAGTGGACACATTTTTCCATGACTTTGGATAGAATTGGGATAAGTGAGATTGGCTTGTTGTTTGAGACATTGTTTTTGTCCACACTTTTGAAGATTGGGCCAACTCTGGCAGTTTTCCAGGTTTTAGGAATATGGCCTGCAGACAGGATAGAGTTGACTATGGAAGCAATTGGTTTGGCAATGGCTGGGGCACCAAGTTGTAGGAACCAAGATTGTAGTAAGTCAGGTCCACATTGGCTGCTTAGTTTTAATTTGAGGAGCGCTTGTGTAATCTCCTCTTCGGATAATGGGCCAAATTGAAAATTATGCGCAGTGTTGGAAGGGGGTGGGGCTATGTGGGTACTCCCAGAATGCGATTCAGGTTTGTGGTTTGGGCTGCATTTCGCTAAAAAGTTAGTGGCACACCCTACAAAGTAATCATTGAATGCATTTGCAATGTCAGTGGGGTTTGTCAGAGTAATATCCCCCTTAGTGATATTACTTGGTTGTTTATGGTTAGAAGGCTGGAATATATTGTTGATAACCTTCCTGAAGTTAGCTGGGTTTGATGTATTCTGGTGGAGATTGTCAGAGTAATATTGTGCTTTTGCATGTCTTGTTTGCCTTGTGCACATATTCCTCAGGCATCTGTAGTGAGTCATCCAGAAACTGTTGTGGGTTAAAGTTTCTAAATGTTCTAGTGTGGAGAACTTTAGGGCTTGAATGGGGCGGTTTAATTTTCCTTACTCAGTACACTATTGCATGGTCACTGAAAATGTCAGGAAGGATGCCAGAGGATTGGATTCTGCTGGGGTTTGAGGAGAGAATCCAGTCTAGTAAGGAATGGTTGTGCGATCTCTCTCTCTCTCTCTCTCTCTCCCTCTCTCCCTCTCTCCCTCTCTCCCTCTCTCTCTTCTCTCTCTTCTCTCTCTTCTCTCTCTTCTCTCTCTTCTCTCTCTTCTCTCTCTTCTCTCTCTTCTCTCTCTTCTCTCTTTGTCCCTATATCTATTTATCTATCTTTATTGTCTAATAAAGTCAATAATTTATTAGGAATTACAAATCTGAAGGTCATATTTCCATGCTAAAACAAAACATAAGAATTAAGATTGTGTTCTTTAGTAATTGTTATTTTTTTCTCAGTTTTTTTTCTCACTTATTTTATTTATTCTCCCTCTTCTAATGGAGAGTTGCAAATAATTCTGGTCAATCAAAAAGATGATTTTTTTGTTGCACTGTTTCAAATTAAATCTCTTTGTTTACAACAAAATGTTTGGTCCTGGGAAATAGACCCAGCTAAAATTAGTAGCTAATTCTGATGTGTTTAAATATTTCTGTGAACATTTTGTCTGGGCTTTTTCCAGATCAGATGGTTGATTGTGACTCAATGCCAAATTGCTTTGTTTCCCTTCTAAAACACTGTGTACTATTAAATATTACCAATTGGTTATTAGGATTTTCTATTGCAGCAACTTAAAAATAATTTGGATATCAGTTTTTGCTTACTGTTGTGTTATGATTCTATTCACTGTTGATCATGTATGAATAGCAGGTAATGGGTACCATTAGTTTTTTGTAGTTAGTAGTTTTCCTGGGGTGTCGGTGACAGCAGAAATGTATGCATTAAAACAAGCGTGATGAAAAGCAGCTCTGTTTATAATTTCAGCCCAGCTGCTGTATTGATGGATACAATCTCTACCACATGCTCCAGGTGGCTTCTAATGCCTGACTCCCTGCAGAAACCTTTATTTGCACATCTTAAACCACTTATTGGATTTGAACAGGATTTTTCAGCCTGAGTGCAGTAACAGTGTTCACTTGTGTAATATTCTAAATCCTGGCTTTGTATTCCACTTACTGTACAAAGTCATCTTTAGTAGGTTTTGAAGAGGACTTTGTGCATGTCATATTCTGGCCTTTTTGTTAGATCGTGTCAACTTTGTCTAGGTACAAAGTGTGTTTTTCTTTTTTTTTACATTTACATTTTTTTATTATTTGTATCATTGCACTTTATTTATAAAAATATTTTAACAGGAAGTAATACATTTAGTGTTACCTCCCGGTTTCAAGTATTATTTATTTATTTATAAAATGTTTTACCAGGAAGTAATACATTGTCGTTTTCAAGTATGTCCTGGGCACAGAGTTATGATGACAACACTTGGTTACATTAAATGAACAGGGTTATACATTATATTTAAAGAGATTTGCATGAACAGTTAAAGATACATTGATATTGATATTATTAATTATACTTTATTATCATAATCCACAACGAAAAGCAATTCAGTTCTACAAAATTGCTGAATTATTATTTTCTCTACCTATTCATAGCAACAAACAAAACAATAGATACAGTACTCTGCAAATGCTAACCGTTGAACTAAGCAAACATTTCAAAGGACTCTAAACAACTTGTCAGCTTTTTCACTTACACATTCACTTTCCAGTTGCTTTCACTTGTATATGTGTGTTGAGATTCCGTCTCACTGCGATAAACTAAATTAATTTCACACAGTACTGGCCATGCATTGCTGTATTTATATAAAGGTCGCACATAGAATACCATTTAGGGGGTCGTTTTATATGCTCCAAAGTGGCCTTTATGGCCTTTTTCGGACGAAACCCCACATTGATGTGAATTGAAGCTTCAGTATATATTGATTAAGTTACCCCCACAGTATTTTTTATATCAATAGCTCAACAATATATGTTTATCTTTGCAGACAAATTATTCTAAAATCAGTGTCTCTTCAGTAGGACAATATCCATACCTATAGCTAATATGACATATTAAACATTGCGATCTGTAATGTTAAACTAACCACAAAAAAAAATTGATTTCTTTTTTTGGGCATCAGATCATATTTCTTAATGTCAGGCTTCCTCATGAAAAATGAAGTATGTCTATATTCTTTTTAAAATGCTGCTGATGTGTTGTTGTTTTTTTCATCTTAAGCTACAGTATAAACAAAAAAAGGAAAGGGAGTGACTATTTTGCCAATTTAGAAATGTAATTTGTGACTCAGAAAATTGAAGGTTTTATAGTCATTAGTGTACTCCAAATAAAAAATACCACTTGTGAGCCCCATTCACATCTCATACAGGTCTGCAACTCTGCCTTTCCCCATTATCTCTTAGCATACAGTGCTTCCACTGCAGTCAGGGATTCTGGGAAATGACATGCAAATGAGCACACAGTGTCACCTTCATCAGTGTTATTGAAAACAACTTTCAACTGTCCCTAAATGATTTGTTGACTCCAATGGTTATAGGGAGAGTTAGCAGACATGCATACTTGAGGTGTATAAAATGCTGCATCCAGGTGCCTCACTTTCTTCTTTTTTACAGTATGTTTATCGCAATTGTCCACCAAGGTTGACTTGAGAACCTCCTTTCGCTAACGACATGTGCCACATATACTGTACAAAAGCAGTGATTCTTTTGTAATAAAAAAAGGTGCCAGTACCCAGCCTCTTACTTTCTGCTCCTCTTCTCTGTCTCGTTGTCGTGGCGACACGGTATCATGCGACAGCACATTGTTATAGCAACACGGCACCACCTGGGTGTCATTATAAGAAGGTGCCGCCAAAGATGAGAAGCAGGAGGAGAAGATAAGAGAAAACGGTGATGGTAGGTGCCGGTACACCGGCTCGTACCATAACAAAAAATGCCCTGCGTTAATGTAGCTTTGTACATATCTCTAAATATCCATATAACAAGAATGTAGGATAATATTTCATTTTAGATAAGTCCTTGGAGAGTATATTTGCTTGTGTTGTTTAATAAAATAAAATGTTTCCTACTGAAACCACATGTCGTTTTACAATTTCTTTCTGTAATTCTACATGTAGCAAGAAAATAAAAAATGGTGTCTAGTAATTGTGTTTGCAAACCAATAAGCCAATTTGGTGGCATAATACTGTACCACTAACCAAATGCATACACACCATCTGCTATTATGATCCCTTCCAAAATAAAAATAGCCTTAATGGATGATTTTCTGCAGGGATCATTCATTGAAACACTGAATCTTTTTTTTTCCTACAGTGTACCATCACACTGAAGGAAATGTTTCCAATTTCTAGGCTGTAATGTTTTTTTTTTAACTGTTTTCTGTGGCCTTTTGTGAGGTTGAAATAATAATGTAAAAAAACTATTTTCTTTTTTACGCTATCTGTAAATCCTTTCATTGAACTAAAAATGATATCTATTTCTGTGGTCGTGGTGATTCAAGCTTGAGATTATTTTGCTGAACCTGTTTCTCTCAAGAGAGAGCAGTTTGATTCTTGTCACTGTTAGTCAGGTCAAGAATCACATTATATCAGGTCACAAATACTCACAGTGTAAGTAGAGGAATTGCATGAGCTTAGCAGGCCACCATATTAGGTACACTGGCGACACACTTTATTCGAGCTCGGCTAGTCCCACGAATTCGGGTATACCCGGGTGTATTGAGGTTTGTGACTGTTTTCTGCCCGAGTGCATTGAGGTATTTTCCAAGCAGGGATTGAAGCATTTTATTCCCGCTGGCTGCAATAATGCACAGTATATATATATATACTGCATTACAATTCATGAATTTATGCCATCTGGTAGACACGCGAAGCATTGCAGCCTATTAAATCCTAATCATTATCATTTAACAGATCAGCCGCCCATCAGCCAGGCATGAACCCAGGCTGGGAAGGCAAATGCAACGGGGCTTGTCAGAGGTGAGGAGCGGCGCATTCCAGGTATCTGCCAGGTACATACCGGGTATTTGCTCGAATAAAGTGTGTCGGTGCAGTATTTATTCTTTCCATGCCATGGTGTTGGATTTTCATTGGAAATACAGACTGCAAGACAGTGAGATTTATCTATCATGCTATTGCTGTATAAACCAAATATGCTTCTTAAAATTGGTACCTCAGCCCAGGATGAGGATAGAACTTCTGATGATCACCATTCAACAGTCCTCTCTCAGTGTTTTTCTATATTTTGGTTCTTGAAATTTTTTTTTATAACAAAAACGTTTTTAAATCAACAACATAAAAATGTACCATTCAGTAACCTAGAGCAGGGTGCTATTCTTATGAAAGTCTCTTTATTTATTTATTTATTTTATTTATTCATAAAATGTTTTACGAGGAAGTAATACATTGAGAGTTACCTCTCGTTTTCAACTATGTCCTGGGAAGGCTTTAGATGGCTTCTACAAGTTACTTTCCATGAATAACAATGTAAAATAAAACAAGCTGTTTTTGTATATACTTTTGTTGCAAAAAAAAAAAAAAAAAAAGAAAGAAATGCTGCATTCAAATCCTAGGGCAATTTCTGAAGATAAAAGCATTTGATTGCAAATCATAACTGAAAATGAATTTTAAGCACATTCAATTCCCAGATGAATTACATACTGTACCTCCAGCATTTTAGTACTGATTTAAATAGATGAGATTATATTTTGTAACCGCTATTTAGTATTTTGTACTGAACTGATTTGCTCTTAGTTTCATCATATAAATTATAAATCTGAGATTTTTCCTGTTGTACACCATTCTTTATATTAATAAAATATTTTTTATTTAAAAAAAACATGCCCTTTCCATTTCATTCTGCGTAAAACTTAACTTTTTGTACCAGCATGTTTTAAATTACTCTCCCAAATATCCTGTTAGATATGGTGTATATGTGGGAATTTGAAGACATTCAAAAAGTCAATGATGGAAAAGGAAAAATAAACTCTGTTTATTATAGGGTCTATTGCTAACACTACACGCTCTATGTTCTACGTGCATTCCCTTTATAACGTATATAAGAAAAACACAGGAAATGTGATCAATCTCTATCTATCTATTCACTATCTGTCTAGCTCTGTATCTAGAATAGGATAGAGCAAGCACACTAATCTTATCAAAATAACAAAAACTTTAATAAAAAAGGACCAACGTTTTGGAATCTAGCATGGTCAAACAAAACCGAACAAAACCTACACTATAAATCCTCTTTCCCGTGGAAAAAAATGAAACAAAAACATAGCAAACCTGATGTCACCACTTA